>NC_087206.1:9498405-9505905 GCF_015104395.2 Macrobrachium nipponense
TCTGTTCTTAGAATAACTTTTAATAATAAAAACATCGAACTGAAAATTTTCGAAGAAACGAACTGGGAGGGCATGAATAATCAGGAGTCCGGAAATAACGATTTTTTTTATATTGATGTCAGTCAAGATGATATTGATAAATGTATGGATCTTTTCCCGGTTATAACATACCTTGCCTGCTATTTAGTGTATGCTGTTGTGAAAAAACTTAAGTGTAGCTCCTGTAAAGACTTACTTACTTGCCAAGAAACAAAAGATAGCTTACCAGACAATAACAGTTACATTCAGGGTATAAGCAGAGGAATCTGTAGTAAACGTAATTCTGTTTAACTATATAACCATTGATAAACTGTCACAGTATCCTGATTTTATACAATCGATGTATCAAAGGAATTTGGCCACGGACATTTCACTCACTGTCCTTTCTGATAATGATGCTTTCTTACCTCTAAATGATTGTGATGCTGGGCATAGCATAGAAAAAATTCAAAAAATGTTGATATTTGCTTCCTCCAATGCCCTACTAAACAATTATTGTAAGAAAAGTAACGAAAACATTCAAAATTGCAAAAATTTAACAAAAAAGAGAAAGCTGAATACATTGAAGAAATAGGATTCTGAGGAACAATTGCTGTAAATTATAGAGAATATTTTGTATATAGCTCTTATACCTTTTCCTAAAGAGAGAGGCATCTTTGTACCATTTTTTGTGCTCTTGTCCTCCTTTCTATGTAAAAATAACTGTATTTATATACCCCTATTTCTGTGAATAAACTTTTTTGTTCTCATTACTGTTTCTGCACTGAATTCCCTTTATATTTAATCATAATAACCAGGTCCAGAGGATACTGATGATGCAAAAGACTGTAAAACATAATTAACTTGCACAAAAATTATACATTCTGCAAATAACTGATAAATGCCACCAAAAATACAAAGTTGTGAATGGAAACGCACGGCGAGACTAGGACGACTGGTGATGACTCATGCTTGAATCTCTCAGGCCTTGTCAGTTCAAGAAGGCATTGCCCTAAGGCCCCTAGCTGCGACCTCTTTCGCTCCTTTTACTGTAACCTCCGTTCATATTGTCTTTCTTCCATCTGACTGTCCACCTTCTCTAACAATTGTTTCATAGTGCAACTGCTTTGAGCTTTTCCTCATCTTACACCGTTCAAACTTTCTTGCTGTCAGTTTCCCTTTCGGCGCTGAATGACCTCATAGGTTAAAGCGCTTGGCCTAAATTATATATTCTGTTATGTTCAGATACGAACTGATGGGTAATTTTAAGGAATCAGTCCTCAGCTTAAAGAGTTTAAAGCATTTTAACTTTATTATTATTATTATCATTTTTATTGTTGTTGTTGTTGTGGTGTTGTGTAACAGACGCAGGGTACCTAATAAGCAAGAGCCCGTGCTAGGTGCTAATTCGCTGTCCAATTCAGTATCTATAAACAAAATAGCAACATAAAAAAATGTTTTGTTTCGATAAGGGGAAAATGAAATGATACTACTTCTATCACTGATATAAAAAGAAGTTTGAAATTAGAATTCACGTTATAACAATTTTTGAATTAAAACGAATTTTTATTTGATCCGAATTACCAATGGGAGCATGAACACAGATGTACGCGAAGTTGAACGCACTTTTTTCTTCTTTTCTACGCGAGAGTGATTACATCCGTTAGGTACTTTTTTTGTTTTCTTTTTTCTTATTCTTTTTTTCCCCGCGAGAGTCATTACTGCATCCGTTGTAGTGTACCTACTCGATTCATGCGAGCTAGGAACCTGTCAGTTTTTATCTTTTCTCTCTCTCTCTCTCTCTCTCTCTCTCTCTCTTTTCTCTTGATCGTTACCCTCGCTCGTGGGCGTTTTCTCATTAACGTATGTGTATTTTTACGCATGTGTATCTATCTAGGAGTGTTCCATACACCTGTGTAGGTGTATGAAGCAGTTTTATACACGGCTGGTTCATCCACGATTCAGTGGCTGAAGTGTAATGAATATGATAGTTGGCAAATGTGCTTTGTTTCTCTTATGACTATCCGCTGATAGGCTAAACGGTTTAATTTGTGTGTGATATACGTAAAGAATATATATATATATATATATATATATATATATATATATATATATATATATATATATATGTGTGTGTGTGTGTGTGTGTTGTGTGTGTGTAAATACTATATATATATATATATATATATATATATATATGTATATATATATATAATATATATATATATATATTTACATGTATGTTTTACATAAATTACGATATCAGTCACTCCACTTACCTAGAACCCTCCAGCGAAGGAGAATATAATATAAATTTACTCCCCCAAAACACGTGGCAGTAAGTCTCTAAGGAAATGCCCACGGGCACCTAATGGCTTCCTCATTCCTGATTAGGGTATGACAACCTCTCGTTTGCTGATAAGAACAACACTAATTCTCTTGTCAGTTCCTGTCTACCTCCTCCTATTCCTCCTCTTCTTCTTAGTTTCGTTTGTACAGTAAATAAAAGCTTTGGTTACCCGTGGTAATTATTTATATATAAAGATTTATCGCACATATTAAGCTTGGGTTATTGAAAGGACAGAAAAAACTTCAAATTTATATTTCAAGAGGAAAAAAGTTAAGTTATAATATATAATATATATAATATATACTATATATTAATATATATATTAATATATACAATAATATATAGTATATTTAACTTGCCTCAAAAGTATTCCGAAAGCTTTGGCTTGTTATCTACGCGTCACCTACTCCCAGAGGTGCTAGTACTAAACTTTGGCGGAAGCTCCATAGGACGCCGTGTTCAGTGCTGCACCCACGTTGATCAAAGTATTTTATACACCCATTTCTATATTGTGTGGTCGGTAAATTATATTAATAAACGATACATTTCTGCGGCCGTCTACTTTACATTTACCATACTTTAGTACTAGCGCCTCGGAGCAGGTGACGCGTAGATAACCAGCCAAAGTACCGGAGACGGAGGATTAAAACTTCGAACAAGAGTAAAAGGAAAATGGGTACAAGAAAAAGGGTGAATATTCTGTAATGAAAGTCAAGATTATTCCTTGCCAAAGTCGGTGTGGTAATATGCACATAAATGTTTGACACCAGTGTCAGTATTGCCATAACTCAATCAGTCAATATGCACGTCCATTTTAATTATGACGTACACCCGTAGAGAAGCTGCACGATTCGTATTCAACCTGGAATTATTATTATTATTATTATTATTATTATTATTATTATTATTATTCAGAAGATAAACCCCCTATTCATATGGAAGAAGCCTACAGGAGTCCATCGACTCAAATTCAAGCTTCCAAAGAATATGGTGTTCATTGGGAAGAAGTTACACATTATAATAGAAAGAAGAGATCAGTTATGAGAAAGGAATGAAAGATAAGCTAATAAAAAATGGCTAGAAATATAAATATATTATTGAAACAGGATGAATTGGTTTAGAGGAGTAATGCATTGAATCTTCGCGTGCACTAGCGAGGTTCCAATTGAACCTCCTATGTCCCAGTGCTTGGCCTTTGGCCTAAATACTATATATTCAATTCAATTCAACTCAATTCAACATGCTCAGTGAAGCTGTTCCACAGTCCATCGGTGTGGGGAATAAAGTGCCCCTGGAACTTATAAGTTCGGCATCGTGGCACATTTACTGAATTTTGGTTGGACTATAAAATTTAGGCTGAAGTCCAATCGCTGGGACTTATGAGGTCATTCAGCGCTGAAAGGGAAATTGAAAATGAAGGTTTTTAATCTGTTTTCCCTCTCTCTTTTCTCTTGATCGCTACCCTCGCTCGTTTGAAAGAATTTACAGGAGGAAAACCTCGCAGTTGCGCTGTGAAACAATTGTTAGGAGAGGGTGGAGAATAAGAAGGAAGGAAGACAATATAATATGAACAGTATTTCTAGCGTTAATTCACTTCCAGTTGTGAAATTAGTTTTTTCCCTCCACCTTCAGGTCAGGAATATGGCGGGGATGTCACCATACGGAGCAGCCAGCAAGGTAAAAATATAGTCTCACGAGCATGCAACGACGGTTACAATCGATATAGCCTAACCGGTTGACCCGCCAAGTCAAGCTAACCACTCGCTAATCGTTATAACCGTCCGTTGACCATGAAATAAAGATAATGTTTGTGGCCATTGCACCCACGCCGTCGAGGCTTCTTCTTCTTCTTCTTTCTCCTCTGTCTCGTGATTATTAGGTACTGAAAGTCCAACAGCGAGGGCAAACAGAGTATATTAAGTCAATTTTTTTAGTCTCAGTGAACGGAGTCCTCCTCTCTCTCTCTCTCTCTCTCTCTCTCTCTCTCTCTCTCTCTCACTCTCTCTATATATATATATAATATATTAAATAGATAGACATATTATATAACTTAACGTTACTTAAACATCCAAGTGTTGATGGAAATTGGAGCGTTCAGATTAATTTTGACAATCAGATAACAAAAACATTTAATTGGGAGACGATGAAGAAAAAGAAGTTTATTGTTTCGTGGAAGTACTGAACCTAACTAACTTGGAAGGATCCCTATTGGAATATGCTTAAGAGATCAAGAGCTGATGTAAAACTTAGGGAGGCATGAAATAAGTATAGAGTTGAATTTCATTAAGACAGTACTAAGAGAAAGTACATCTGTGTTACAATGTTAGATTGGATTGTCAAAACAATGGGTCCACCCAGCCTGAAAATTTACTTTATTATTATTATTATTATTATTTTTTTATTTTTATTATTATTATTATTATTTATTATTATTATTATTATTATTATTATATTATTATTAAGAATATAAACCCCATTCATATGGAACAAGCCCACCACAGGAGCCACTGACTTGAAATTCAAGCTTCCAAAACATATGGTATTCATTCGAAAGACGTAACAGAAATGGGGTGGGGGGGGGGGAGGGGGAAGATAAAGAAAGAGGAAATCAGTCGGTATAAAAACAACGAAATTAACAAATTAATAAATGGATAAAGATGTAAGTAAAGTATTAGAATAAAAGTTGAATTGTCTTTGGTTAGTATTGCATTGCATTTTCGCTTGAACTTCTGAATCTCAGATCTATACCCTGTTTTTTTCCATCTGTCCATACCGCCTTGGTGGTTTGTTGCGTATGGATTAATTTGGCAACAAAACTGCGTTCCCCCGTCCCGGGAGGGCTTTCAGATAGTTTTACATTTAGCTTACATTCAACAATAATTTCGAATATAAATGGTGTAATTCGCATACTGTAAATATTTAAAACACTTTAAAGTTGCAAATGTACACCCAGATATCCTTTTATTTACCTAAAACTTATACATAGAGTAACTATCTAAAGCCCTGGATGCAGTGTTACCATACGTAAACAACACAGGCGGGTGGACAGATGGAAAAAAACAGAGTATAGGCACCCTCATTTTTTGTACTTCGATAAAGGCCGTTGGTGAGAGAAATTGGCCCCTGGGCTGGACGACGGTAAATTTATGTGTAGAATATATAGTTTGTAAACTATTGTAACAAAAATATATATGTATACAATCTTAGTGTCTTTCATTTGAAAATCTTGGGTCGATTGTGATGTGAAGTAGATAGAAATTTATATTCATTGCCCATCGGTTCACCTCATGTGGTGCACTGTAGGCGTTACTTCAAGTTCTTTGCAGCGTCCCTTCGGCCCCTAGCTGCAGCCCCTTTCATTCCTTTAGCTGTACCTCTGTTCATATTCTCATTCTCCTTTCTTACTCTCCCCCCTCTTCAAACAATTGTTTATTAATGCAGTTGCTTTGAGGTTTTCCTCCTGTTACGCATTTTAATTTTTTTTACTCTCAATTTCCGTTTCAGCGCTGAATAATCCCAAGGGTCCCAGAGCTTGGCCTTTGGCCTAAATTTTATGTTCCAATTCTAATTTATTATTATTATTATTATATTATTATTATTATTATTATTATTATTATTATTATTATCCTTTTTTTTTTTTGCTCTATCACAGTCCTCCAATCGACTGGGTGGTATTTATAGTGTGGGGTTCCGGGTTGCATCCTGCCTCCTTAGGAGTCCATCACTTTTCTTACTATGTGCGCCGTTTCTAGGATCACACTCTTCTGCATGAGTCCTGGAGCTACTTCAGCCTCTAGTTTTTCTAGATTCCTTTTCAGGGATCTTGGGATCGTGCCTAGTGTTCCTATGATTATGGGTACAATTTCCACTGGCATATCCCATATCCTTCTTATTTCTATTTTCAGATCTTGATACTTATCCATTTTTTCCCTCTCTTTCTCTTCAACTCTGGTGTCCCATGGTATTGCGATATCAATGAGTGATACTTTCTTCTTGATTTTGTCAATCAACGTCACGTCTGGTCTATTTGCACGTATCACTCTATCTGTTCTGATACCATAGTCCCAGAGGATCTTTGCCTGATCGTTTTCTATCACTCCTTCAGGTTGGTGCTCGTACCACTTATTACTGCAAGGTAGTTGATGTTTCTTGCACAGGCTCCAGTGGAGGGCTTTTGCCACTGAATCATGCCTCTTTTGTACTGGTTCTGTGCAAGTGCCGGACATTCGCTTGCTATGTGGTTTATGGTTTCAATTTTCGTATTGCACTTCCTACATATGGGAGAGATGTTATTTCCGTCTATCGTTCTTTGAACATATCTGGTTCTTAGGGCCTGATCTTGTCCCGCTGTTATCATTCCTTCAGTTTCCTTCTTTAGCTCTCCCCTCTGTAGCCATTGCCATGTGTCATCGCTGGCTAGTTCTTTAGTCTGTTTCATGTATTGTCCGTGCATTGGTTTGTTGTGCCAGTCCTCTGTTCGGTTTGTCATTCTCCTGTCTGTATATTTCTGGGTCTTCGTCTACTTTTATTAGTCCTTCTTCCCATGCACTCTTTAGCCACTCGTCTTCACTGGTTTTCAGATATTGCCCCAGTGCTCTGTTCTCGATGTTGACGCAGTCCTCTATACTTAGTAGTCCTCTCCCTCCTTCCTTTCGTGTTATGTATTGTCTGTTCGTATTTGCTCTTGGGTGTAGTGCTTTGTGTATTGTCATATGTTTCCTGGTTTTCTAATCTATGCTGCGGAGTTCTGCTTTCGTCCATTCCACTATTCCTGCGCTGTATCTGATTACTGGCACTGCCCATGTGTTTATGGCTTTTATCATATTTCCGGCGTTGAGTTTTGACTTGAGTATCGCCTTGAGTCTGCATATATTCTTTCCTGATCGTGTCCTTCATCTCTTGGTGTTTTATATCCCCTACTTCCATTATTTCCAGGCATTTGTATCCCGTCTCATCTATGTGTTTGATGTTGCTCCCATCTGGTAGCCTTATCCCTTCAGTTCTTGTTACTTTGCCCTTTTGTATGTTGACTAAGGCGCATTTTTCTATTCCAAACTCCATCCTGATGTCCCCAGATACAATCCTTACAGTCTTGATTAGGGTATCTATTTCCTTGATGCTCTTACCATACA
>NC_087206.1:9510905-9518405 GCF_015104395.2 Macrobrachium nipponense
TGTGCCACATCTACGCGTATGCCACATCTACGTTGGTGAGTAGACATGATAAAATATACTACCCTGATAATCATTTATATAGAATTCGTAGCCTTCAATAGAATATTTAATGTTTATCATCGACTTCATTCAAGAAGTACTGCGCTCAATTTTGAGAGGAATATCTGAATGTATAATTGCCAATCCATCCATAACAATTCTAAGAAAGTGAGTGATTCATTTTCTTTTATTATTTAAAAGCATCTTTTTTTATTAACTGGTGTAATGTGAAAGGAAAATCCGAAGAGAATATTGTTTGCCAATCTTTATTTGCTATCAAGCTTCATTATAACAGTCATACTAAACTGTCGACAAGCTCATTAGTATTGGAATCGTGTCGCGTGGGCTAATGTACCCAAGATTCTAAGACATTCGACACAATATTAAACAGTCGACAAGCTAATTAGTAAATATATCAATTTTACGTTCCGGTTAATGTAACCAAGATTCCCGAGATATTCGACACACAACTAAGCAGTCGACAAGCTAATTGGTAATTAGACTCGTTTCGGGTCGATATCAAACAGTCGACACGCTAATTGGTAATTAGACTCGTGTCACGTCGATCAGTGTACCAAGATTCCAGGGATACTCGACAGAGCGGATCACTTAACGAACCTGAAGAAAGTGGACACGAAACAACTGCATTCGAAGAAAGTAATAAGTTACAATAGAAAGAAATAAAAAAGAAGTCACGAAAGCCTGCGAAATGCGGTAATTGCGGTACTACTGACGGCGGCTTCTGGAGGTGAGAAAACACGCCATCTTCGGTGTCTAAGAAGGAAGGGTTAAAAATGGTGCTCAAACTATTCTTTATTCGGGAAGTTACAAGTTACGACATTTAGGTAATTGGTGGGTATTTCGTTTCTCACATTTGCACTGGTCTGGTCTATTGTTTTTCTTCTTCTTCTTCTTCTTCTTCTTCTTCTTCTATGTAAGAACTTATATATATGAACAAAATTGTTATATATTTATAGATATTTTTATATGAAATTTATCAAATTTAATTTTTTATATTTAATTTATTTCGGTGTCAGTTACCCAGATGTTGTGACGCCAGATATAATACACAATCAATCAACCAATCATTCTTCTTCTTCTTCCGGATTACTCATGTTTAAGGGTTCTTTTTCTAGATGTTATTTCATATTTCTTAATTTTTTTTATTGTTCTTCAGTTTGTCGTCACAGGAGGGCGGAAAAAGTATTCAAATTCAGCCAACAATGAGAAAAATAAGATTTTATTCTTACTTTGATCATTCCTAAAGAAAACCCGCTTTAATTGAAGCAAATACATTGTGGATTTGATTATTCATAACAGATTTTTAAAAATATTTTACTTACATTTATATTTATTTATTTGTTAATTTATTTTTTTAATAACTGATCTCCTCTTTTAGTATTTCCCTCTACCTTCTGTTACTTCTTCCGAATGAGGCTTGAATTCATAATAAGATAATAATAATAATAATAATAATAATAATAATAATAATAATAATAATAATAATAATAATATAAAGTAGCCTGAATAAGTACTGAAACACATACCATATCCAGAGCATTTAATTTTATTTGACGCTTCGTTACATTTACGTGCAGCTTTTTCAAATTATAAAAAGGAGAAACAAGTTGCAAAGTCAGAAATTTACAATTGATAAAAATATACATAAATACATTGAATAATAATAATAATGATAATAATAATTAGTCTCATCTTTGCCTCATTTATGATCATAACGGCTTTCCATTTCATTTCATTGGTAGAAAACTCTCACCCGAATACTACATTCGTTAATGTGACGCACCGCGAGCTCGACTATGCGTAACATAATTTTTAAGTCGCTGATATTTACCAAAAATTTGATTAAAAATTTAACTTAAAGAGTTTGAAATGTACATGAAGAGTGCTCTAATAATAGTAATAATGATGAAGATAATAATAATAATAATAATAATAATAATAATAATAATAATAATAATAATAATAATAATAATACATCCTTAGTACATAAGGACAAGGATGTTTTTTTTTTTTTATAGTTATATTGTTTTTAATTTTGTTTTAAGGGAACGTATATCGTTTTATATCAATGGTAATTATTAGTATTATTTTTTAGTTTAAGCAAGTTTATTATTTATATTTAATATATTATTTTATATATATTACTACTTTTTATTTTTATATTTCATTATAATATTAAGTATTTTATTAATATTAGATTATTACTTATTATGTTACATATTAATATTTTATTATTTTATTTTATATTATATTATTATAGTATTTTTTTTGTTTAATTAACGTATATAGTATAAGGGAATTCTTTTATTGATTAATCTAATTATACGTATTAATATATGGTTAGTAGTAGTAGATTTTTCGGAGTTATATATTAGAATTTTAATTTTTTTTTTACATTTATATTTTAATTTAAGTTATAATTTTTTTTATATTCAATCGTTTTATATTTTTTAGTATAATTGGTTGTAAGGGATTTTTTTTTATTCTACGTAGTGTATATATTTTTTTTTTAAGGGTTATTATATTATTTTAAGGGAAATAATAGCCAAGTAACTACAGGCCTATCACCTGCCTACCAATAATGTGGAAGTTAATAACAGGTATCATCAGTGAAAGGCTATACAACTACCTACTATGAGATTCAGGGCCTCTGTAACACGGTTTTTTGGACTTTGCTCCTTATCAAAGTATCGGATGTAGCTGAAAGTTGACATATGTATATTGTACAACCACACACAAATTTTGTCACCATTATCAATAACCTAAACCCAATAGTTTTGATTTTTATAGAGTAAAAATTATCTAGCCGACGCCATGGCCAATGATAACGAGCCAAGAGTCGAAAAACATTCATTACGTAAGCAAGGTAAACACACCGGTTTACGAAATGTTGCCCCGCCCATCCACCAGACAGAAACTCATTCACCTTGTTGCATTTGTCTTATGACTTACAACTTTATACAGTCAAGAGAAAGCCCGTGGCCATACTTACTGTAGCCTGAATAGGTAATTATTCAGTTTCTAGTCTAAATCCAGTGTTTATGGTCTGATTTGTATTTAGCGTAACGTGATTATAATACTTGTAATGTCATTCAGGATTTTGAACATTTCCATTAACTATTCACTATGCCACCAAGAGAGAGGGAAAGAGAGAGATTGTATGCAAACAGTCTTTATATAACTATTTTTGTTAAAATAAGATTTTTATCCAAAGTAAATACAAGCTTATATGTGCTAAAATCTCCAGCAGACCAACGGATCATCCGATATAATTTGTTTTCTTCTTCTTTAGGCCGTACGACCGTGTTGGATATAAAGACTATGAATGGCGGAACGATACATAGAAGTGGGTGGAGTATCTGTGCTAGCGTAGTAATACCACTGTAGCAGTAGTGCCGCCGCAACAGTAGTAATAGCAGTAAACGTTTAGGCCAACTGCTGGGATTCTTGAGGATCATTTAGCTCTTCTTACAACTACTCGAGAAATGTGTTTTTATAGCCAGAAGTTAAATTTTTTAATCCAACAATGCCCATGATAGCCTTCAGTGTTATCCTGAATTATAACGAGGCCAAAGTGGGTGGAGCCTCATGTAGTCATCATTCTGACGATAATTATTGGTGAAGGTTTAAAGCCAAAATACGGTACCGGGTTTTTTTTTTCAGTAAATAGGTAGATAGCCAATAAATAAAAATTGCTTGACATTGGATATAGCAGTTATCAAATCAAGCTTGTCTACTACGTTTTTGAAAATTACCAACTATTCCCTACATCTTGTCAATCAGACTGTGACATAAAGTAGACAGTAACTTCTTAGGACACTTATTTTGGGAGTTAGACTAATAATCGAAGAGGTTTTGTATTTATTAACATATGTTGTTGGTTTGTTCATTATGACAATTATCAGTGGAGAGGTTTCAGAGTTCATAAAGGTGTACTGCTTTGCTTGTATTTAAATTTTTATGTCATTGTTGCCAGAGGTCTAGCCTTCGTTACGTATAGCCAATCAGCCATCGAGAAAAAGGGAAGAAATGCTGTCATAAGTTGCGTAACGAGTGCGTTCGGAACCTTTTCTTTGAGTAAGTTGGCCCGTCTTCGAAAATAGTCACTTTTGCATTATAAGTACCAAATTTATTCAACCTACGTAATGCAGAATACAATCAAAATTTATGTGTAGATATAATGTGTATTCTGAATAAGCGTTATATTTATGAAATGCATAGATAAAAAGACATTGCGAAAAAACCGTGTTACAGAGGCCCTGAATCTCATAGTAGAGGAGACAAACACCATCCCCCACCAACAGAAAGGCTGCAGAAGGAAGTGTAGGGGCACAAAAGACCAGCTTCTGATAGACAAAATGGTAATGAAGAACAGTAGGAGAAGGAAAACCAACCTAAGCATGGCATGGATAGACTATAAGAAAGCCTTCGACATGATACCACACACATGGCTAATAGAATGCCTGAAAATATATGGGGCAGAGGAAAACACCATCAGCTTCCTCAAAAATACAATGCGCAACTGGAATACAATACTTAAAAGCTCTGGAATAAGACCAGCAGAGGTTAATATCAGGAGAGGGATCTTCCAGGGCGACTCACTGTCCCCACTACTCTTCGTAGTAGCCATGATTCCCATGACAAAAGTACTACAGAAGATGGATGCCGGGTACCAACTCAAGAAAAGAAGCAACAGAATCAACCATCTGATGTTCATGGACGACATCAAGCTGTATGGTAAGAGCATCAAGGAAATAGATACCCTAATCCAGACTGTAAGGATTGTATCTGGGGACATCAGGATGGAGTTTGGAATAGAAAAATGCGCCTTAGTCAACATACAAAAAGGCGAAGTAACGAGAACTGAAGGGATAAAGCTACCAGATGGGAGCAACATCAAACACATAGATGAGACAGGATACAAATACCTGGGAATAATGGAAGGAGGGGATATAAAACACCAAGAGATGAAGGACACGATCAGGAAAGAATATATGCAGAGACTCAAGGCGATACTCAAGTCAAAACTCAACGCCGGAAATATGATAAAAGCCATAGACACATGGGCAGTGCCAGTAATCAGATACAGCGCAGGAATAGTGGAATGGACGAAGGCAGTACTCCGCAGCATAGATCAGAAAACCAGGAAACATATGACAATACACAAAGCACTACACCCAAGAGCAAATACGGACAGACTATACATAACACGAAAGGAAGGAGGGAGAGGACTACTAAGTATAGAGGACTGCGTCAACATCGAGAGAAAAAGACGCATCTGGGCAATATCTGAAAACCAGTGAAGACGAGTGGGTAAAGAGTGCATGGGAAGGACTAATAAAAGTAGACGAAGACCCAGAAATATACAGAGACAGGAGAATGACAGACAGAACAGAGGACTGACACAACAAACCGATGCACGGACAATACATGAAACAGACTAAAGAACTAGCCAGCGATGATACATGGCAATGGCTGCAGAGGGGAGAGCTAAAGAAGGAAACTGAAGGAATGATAACAGCGGCACAAGATCAGGCCCTAAGAACCAGATATGTTCAAAGAACGATAGACGGAAATAACATCTCTCCCATATGTAGGAAGTGCAATACGAAAAATGAGACCATAAACCACATAGCAAGCGAATGCCCGGCACTTGCACAGAACCAGTACAAAAAGAGGCATGATTCAGTGGCAAAAGCCCTCCACTGGAGCCTGTGCAAGAAACATCAGCTACCTTGCAGTAATAAGTGGTACGAGCACCAACCTGAGGGAGTGATAGAAAAAGATCAGGCAAAGATCCTCTGGGACTATGGTATCAGAACGGATAGGGTGATACGTGCAAATAGACCAGACGTGACGTTGATTGACAAAGTCAAGAAGAAAGTATCACTCATTGATGTCGCAATACCATGGGACACCAGAGTTGAAGAGAAAGAGAGGGATGGATAAGTATCAAGATCTGAAAATAGAAATAAGAAGGATATGGGATATGCCAGTGGAAATTGTACCCATAATCATAGGAGCACTAGGCACGATCCCAAGATCCCTGAAAAGGAATCTAGAAAAACTAGAGGCTGAAGTAGCTCCAGGACTTATGCAGAAGAGTGTGATCCTAGAAACGGCGCACATAGTAAGAAAAGTGATGGACTCCTAAGGAGACAGGATGCAACCCGGAACCCCACGCTATAAATGCCACCCAGTCGAATTGAAGGACTGTGATAGAGCAGAAAATAATAATAATAATAATAATAATAATAATAATAATAATAATAATAATATTCTTTATTTCGCTTCATCGCCATATACGTGGAATATACATACACGAGTTACAACGATAAAAAAGTATAATTGGCAATATTCGCACGGTTGCTGGATTACTTGTAAATTTAGTAATTATAATAATAGTAATGACTGATCTAATATCGAGAATAATAGTTAAAAATGAAAAAAAAAATCCAAAATAGGAAGGTCTATAAACTGTCAGGCGAAAGAGGGGAGCAGACCCAACTGTCATTTGGAAACCCGCTAATTGCGTTTGTTTTTATGGACACTAAAAACCTTAGCTTTTTTTTTTTTTTTTTTCTTTTTTCTTTTTACGGGGGACGGGGGAGGAGGGAGGGGTAGGGGGGAGAGTGGGCCACTTCAGGAATTTGCTATGACGGCCACGAAACTTGTATTTCTTTCGGTGGCCACTAGAGGTCTCAGGTTCTCGTTAAGGAGCTGAGAGGGAGATAGCTCTTATCAGAGGAAGATAATCAGTTATCAGCCTTTTACCTGAATGGAAGATCACCCTTTGGAGCGGCCCCTCCCAGATTCTTGCTCACTTTGTGATATTTACAGACTTATTTCATTAGCGTTTAAAAGAAATGGTGATGATGATCGGTCGTGATAATCGTGTGATTATTATATCACACACAAAGGGTTATGTATGTATGTACGTATATACATTTTATATATATATATATATATCACATACACACACACACACACACCACACACACACACACATATATATATATATATATATATATATATATATATATATATATATATACTATATATATATATATATATAGATTACGTGCGTGTGCGTAATATCTCTCTCTGTCTGCACAGTTACCTAGCATGTCAGAAGCTGCATACGCACATATAGTTATAGACATACGAAATCGCACATGCACACACATACACACACACACACACAACGAAAGAAAAGAAATATTTGCAAGGAGAGCTTCTAAGCAAACAGGAGAGAGAGAGAGAGAGAGATTGATTGCAGATCCACGGCTTGCGTGATGAAGGTCAGAAGGTCTCTCTCTCTCTCTCTCTCTCTCTCTCTCTCTCTCTCCTTTTCGTGATATTCCTTCGTTTTCTTCTTTGTTTCTCTTCCTAGGATAAAGGAGGAATCAATTACGGTATTGGCATTACAGGTCATTAATT
>NC_087206.1:9525905-9550905 GCF_015104395.2 Macrobrachium nipponense
ATATATATATATATATATATATATATATATATATATGTGGTGTGTGTGTGTGTGTGTGTTCAAGTATGTATGTATGTATGCCTTTGAACGGTAGGTAGTTGAAGCATCAGTTAGGCCGAGGTTTTTCTTTTATTATGCGGATTTCAAACTTGCTTTACCAGTTAAAGCATAATTTGCTATTAAAACATGGAGTATGAATGTAACTCGGAGTATAATGCCAAGACGCTCCCCGTAGTTGCGTCATCAGTGCACCTCACGTGGTGCACTGTAGGCATTACTTTAGTTTCTTTGAAGCGTCTCTTAGGCTCGTAGCTACAACCCTTATCATTCCTTTTACTGTACTGTACCTCCGTTCATATTCTTTTCCTTCTATCTGACTTTCCACCCTCTCCTAATATTTGTATCTTAGTGCAACTACAAGGTTGTCCTCCTGTTACACCTTTAAACCTTTTTGCTCTATTTTCTCTTTCAGCGCTGAATGACCTCATAGGTCCTAGTGCTTGGCCTGAGGCCTAAATTTCCGTGCCAAGACGACAATCTCATTCTTTGAAAAACCTAGAGACGGAGTGACCGTATTTTGTCTTAAAACATAAAAATGTAGGCCTAAATTTCCATGCTATTACTATTTGAAAAACCTACTGATAGAATCACCGTATTGTCTTAACACAGAAAAATATTTGGTCTAAGGAAATATGTTTGAAAATTAGCGTAAAGAAATGTTTCTGGTTCTTGATCACTTGAAATACTACGGATAACGTAACTTCTTGGATAACTCAAGCAAAAAGCACCCACTCAGTCAAGCAGTGTATATTATTTCTGGTGTGCAAGAAGTTATTTTTGGCGGAACCGACAGATGTTAGAAAGATTAAGTATTCACTAAAGCTGTTGGGAAAAAGTAAGTATACACTTGAGCGGAAGGAAAAGAGTAAGTATACACTTGAGCGGAAGGAAAAGAGCAAATATTCACTTGAAAATGAAACCACAATTACAGAAGCGAGTGATTCTGCTTTTCTTCGAGTCATGAAATGAAAAATTTCTGTTATTAATTGCATATTATTGGCATTCGGTAAACAACATGAATTTAAGATTAAATCGTGACACATCACGAAAACAGTTGTAGAAGCGTTGGCGCTATCTATTGGTTGAAGAAGAAGAAGAAAAAAAACTGGATGGGAGCTCGAAACTGTCTATGGTAACTGTTAGCAAAATGAAAATGGCTCTTGATGGCGTTGGAAATGGAATATAAAATTGAGGCCAACGGCCGTGCAGTGAAGGGCTTATGAGGTCATTCAGCGCTGAAAGGTAAAATGTGAGTAAAAGGTTTGAAAGGTGTAACAGGAGGAAAACATTACAGTTGCATTATGAAGCGATTATTAGGAGAGGGTGGTAAGGAAGATGGAAAAAGAGAATATGAACGGAGGTACAGTAAGACGAATGAAAGGGGTTGCAGCTAGGGGCCGAAGGGACGCTGTAAAGAACCACAAGTTAGCCTACAGCTAGCAGAGTGAGGAGCACTGACGACACGGCCTTCCTACGGGGTTAACGATGGATGTTGATCGCGCCATGTATCGTACAGGAAAAAAAATAAGTTTAATAACAGGATCTTAACAATTTCTTTGTGGATATAAAATGGCACGCCTTCTACCGGCAATTAAACGTAAACAATATTCAGATATGCAGGGCACTTCTCCACCTACTCTGGCATAAACCAGCATTAATTAGACCTGCATTCCTTCGTGCCCTCGATGTCCTCGCCATTTATAAGCCTCTAAATCTTTATTCCTCTGTTTTGAGTTTTTTCCATTTCTTCATAAGACTCTACATTGTTTATTCAGCTTACATGTCAGATTGTATGAGTATCTTTTGTTCGTACACACACACACACACACATAAAGTGTGACTCACATGGGGATCGAACCTCATTCTCTCGAATGAAAGGCTAGGACGCTACCAATTTGCTCGCTAAGTGTCAATTGGTAACGCCATCGCCTGTCATTTGGGAGATCTGGGTTCGATCCCAGTGCGACGTGAGACAGAAATTTATGTCTGTGAAACACGTTCCTTCGTGGCTTTTGCCTTTATTTTATATTCATCACGTTCCAGATATTTGTGATTCAGTTGTACACACACATAAACACACACATATACGTATGTATATATATATATATATATATAATATGATATATATCTATATATATCAATAATTATCACATATCTGTGATTCATATAAATTATTCGAGCCACAAATGTCCTTTAATATCTAATTCGCTCTACCTCGGAATTGGTATATTTTCATATACGTACACCGAATCGGTGCAAATTTATCCTCACTTGTTTAGCCGAATCGATAACATCACTGACGTCTTGATTTCGTCTCTGTCCGCTTGGACGGTGGTTCGAACCCACGAGAGGACGAATTATTATCAACTAAAATATTCCCCTTCGGTTTACATATATGAAAAATAATCTCAATTCCGAGGTAGAGCAAACTAGATATTAAAAGACATTTGTAGCTCGAATAAAATAATATATATATATATAATATATATATATATATATATATAATATATATATATATATATATATATATAATATAATATATAGCAGAACGGAGATCGCTTGCGACAAACCTTCATTATTAATGTTATGTGTTTAGGATACACGTGCACCGCACTTTTGCAATAAATTTATAAATTTGCGGTCACGCCTGGCATTAAAATAAATGCAAGAGCAAATGCAAATAGAATCCGAGGGCAACCAAGTCTGACTTCCTCTTCTCTCCTACTGCAGGTCCTTCATGTGAGGAAGGATGAAGACCCACCCCAGCAAGAGGGTATCCTTCGTGCCCGTGCCCACCGAGGAACGAGAAGGGACGGAAGAGGGGGACGATTTGGTCCAAGATGGAGAGCAGCGACCCAGGAGCAAGTTCACTGTATGGAATGAGGTACGATTTGACTGCTTCCTTGCTTTGAAAAAAAAATTGCTTTTAGTCGATTCTTACGACAAATGATGGCATCCATCTACGGTTGGGTAAAAACTGAAGGACTGTGTTAGAGTCTCAAATTTTTAAAAAATTAACTCGTACAACAAATGATAGTATAGATTTACTATTTATGAGATGAAGGATTGTGCTAGATTTGCTATCAGTTTGTTTAACTAACTCCTACAACAATCACTGGTGTCCATTTACTATTTGGTAAACACTGTAGGATTGTGTCATTTTTTTAATCGACTTATGCATCAAATAATATTATCCATTTACTATTTGGTAAAATGAAGGATTGTGGTTGATTCGTTGTGAAAATCTACGGTCTTGATTTTAATCTATGATCCACTTGAGTCTTATAACATTGATTTGTGAATGCTTATCAATTCTGATATCAGGAATTTATTTTTTCATATAGGTTAGAGAATTTTTCAATATTGACGTTTAACTCTTCTGGCGAAATACCCAGCTTGCGTTCATGTAATTTTTTTCCTCCAAACACGTGGTGCACTGTAGGCATTACTTACGGTTCTCTGCAGCGTCCCTTCTTCCATTAGCTACAACATATATATATATATATATATATATATATATATATATATATATATATATATTATATATATCTCTAATAAAGGGAGACCATAAAAACGCCAAAATTTAGAAAGTAAGTATTATATTTCACAGACTGCCAGAAGAGAGAGACAGCAGTCTCTGAAATATAGAACTTCCTTTCTATATTTTGGCGTTTTTATGGGCTCCTTTTATTAGATGGATTTCTGTTGTAATAGAATATTTTTTACAATTCACACACACACACACACACATATATATATATATATATATATATACTATATATATATTTATATAATATACATATCTTATGTGTGTGTATGAATAAAAACAAACCATTTCACTACCGTATTAAACTCTTTCATCACTGTCTTATCAAAAACCTCCTCATTAGACTACACACAAATCCCCAGCCAAATCCTGGAATTAGCAGGTCAAGCAGAGAACGCTGATATGCGTTGGCGTTACCCGTTCGAGAAACCAGTATGAACTCGCACTTCCATCCCAGTGGGAACGTTCTCTCTGCATTAATGCAGTGGATTCATTTCGGGAGAAATTGAAAAGAATGTCACGTCACGATTTAATGATATTTTTATGAGATGACGCTTGAAAATGAGGACAATTTTAACCTTTATGAATCTAAAGTTGTTGTGATGGTCAAAGTTTCTGTGTACAGCAAACCAACCAGAGAGGGCGGTCTGACTTATCCCGCCGCCTATTACGTCATCGGTGCAGTAGGGAGCGCGTGACGTCACGGGGTCGCTGTGGACTTCCCCACCCCTTCAGCTATTTCCACCCCGCCCACCCCCCACCCCCGTGATAGATCGGACACATTTTTATCTAGACCAGGTCTTCCGCCACTGCGCGCGAGTTGGCTGACCTATTATGGATCTGGAGTGAATAAAAAAAAAGTAAAAGTAAAAGTTAACTGTATCACCTTGAGTAGTCAGTGAATATATTTCTGTTCTCGATTTGCGTTCATGTATATATGTTTAAAAGTGTATACTAGAGTCGTCTAGGCCAATTATCCTTTATTTGATTTTATAACAGCGTACGCGGAAACAATAATAACGTTGTGAAATAATATTTATGTTTTATTGAGAGTGAAGTGAACTTCATTCCAAGTTATTTTTATATATACATACATACGTACATGGTGCGTGTGTTTGCATATACGTAACATATATATACGCATGTATGTATATTTCTATATATATAAATATATGTATATAGTGTGTGTTTATA
Organism: Macrobrachium nipponense; assembly: GCF_015104395.2. Lineage (NCBI taxonomy): Eukaryota > Metazoa > Arthropoda > Malacostraca > Decapoda > Palaemonidae > Macrobrachium > Macrobrachium nipponense. The sequence goes on from NC_087206.1 coordinate 9,530,707, forward strand.
CATACATACATATGTACATATATACACGTATACTATGTGTGTTTTTGTATATGCGTTTATGTGTTGGTACACATCTACATAAATGCATACACATACACAGATTACTTTGTTCAAGAAGGAGGTTTGCTTCGCCACTGAACAAAAATAATGCCTGATTCTAATCAACTTTAGTGACAACAGCGAAAATATATTTATATCAAATGTTTTTTTTTCACTCGAAGAAGAAATAGCGATCTTTTTGTAATTGAAAAAAAATTAAATTGTCATTGTTTTCTTAGGCGTTGTCTCAGCCTACGCAGCAAAAAAATAACGATTTTTACATTTGAAAGGAAAATGAAAATCATGCAGACGAAACAACGCAGTTGAGAACATTTTGAGTTACCGAATTAAATCCTCACTTACATTTTTGTGGACATTTTATTGTTAACGGAAAATTGTCCCAGATTTCATCACATTCTTTTATAATAATAATAATAATAATAATAATAATAATAATAATGATGCCTTTCTGTGTCTTTTTGCAATAATGATAACTATATGAATAATGAATGCAATAATAATAATAATAATAATAATAATAATAATAATAATAATAATAATAATAATAATAATAATAATAATGCCTTTCTGTGTCTTTTTGCAATAATGATAACTATATGAATAATGATAGCGCCTTTCTGCAATAATAATAATAATAATAATAATAATAATAATAATAATAATAATAATAATAATAATAATAATAATAATAATAATAATAATCAATAATAGTTAAAGGGGGTATTTGCCTGAATATTCCCATATTGCAGGGGAATTCCTGCCAACATATATATCCTTACTATCTATCACGCTCCTTCCCCCGCTGACCTTGGCGTCACAATAGGTAAGCAGTGACGTATTAAAGGATTCTGATGAGGCAACGCCGCATAACGAATCACGGATATTACGAAAGCTGGCAGCGTTACGAACACACAGCCCGCCACATAATTAGGACGAAACGACACGAACAGAGAGACAAAGAAAGACAATATATTATTATTATTATTATTATTATTATTATTATTATTATTATTATTATTATTATTATTATTATTATTGAAGAAAGATATTATTTATTATTCTGTTATTTTGAAGAAAGGCATTATTATTATTATTAATATAATCTTCCAAAGTCTAGATTGTCTACAGTGGAAAATAAAAGTATTATATACCAAGATAAATTGATTAACTGATTGATCGACTTCAGAAAACTGGCGTTACACAACAATGATTGCCGTGTCCGAACAAATCTAATCAACTATAAATAACCGGTTATAGATAAAGTAAATAACTAATCAATAAGAAAAATAAATTCTTGATAAAAAAAATAGAATTACCCACCCAGTTTTGTATAATAATAATAATAATAATAATAATAATAATAATAATAATAATAATAATAATAATAATAATAATAATAACAATAATAATAATAATAATAATACTTGAGCAAATGGAAATATTGTTATGTAAAATTGGTCCAGGTTTGACCACTTTTTCCGGTTTTATAATAATAATAATAATAATAATAATAATAATAATAATAAAATAATAATAATAATAATAATAATAATAATAATACTGGGCCAATATCTGAAAACCAGTGAAGACGAGTGGTGGCTAAAGAGTGCATGGAAGAAGGACTAATAAAAGTAGACGAAGACCCAGAAATATACAGAGACAGGAGAAAGACAGACAGAACAGAGGACTGGCACAACAAACCAATGCACGGACAATACATGAGACAGACTAAAGAACTAGCCAGCGATGACAATTGGCAATGGCTACAGAGGGGAGAGCTAAAGAAGGAAACTGAAGGAATGATAACAGCGGCACAAGATCAGGCCCTAAGAACCAGATATGTTCAAAGAACGATAGACGGAAATAACATCTCTCCCATATGTAGGAAGTGCAATATGAAAAATGAAACCATAAACCACATAGCAAGTGAATGCTCGGCACTTGCCCAGAACCAGTACAAAAAGAGGCATGATTCAGTGGCAAAAGCCCTCCACTGGAGCCTGTGCAAGAAACATCAGCTACCTTGCAGTAATAAGTGGTACGAGCACCAACCTGAGGGAGTGATAAAAAACGATCACGCAAAGATCCTCTGGGACTATGGTATCAGAACGGATAGGGTGATACGTGCAAACAGACCAGACGTGACGTTGATTGACAAAGTCAAGAAGAAAGTATCACTCATTGATGTCGCAATACCATGGGACACCAGAGTTGAAGAGAGAGAGGGAAAAAAATGGATAAGTATCAAGATCTGAAAATAGAAATAAGAAGGATATGGGATATGCCAGTGGAAATCGTACCCATAATCATAGGAGCACTAGGCACGATCCCAAGATCCTTGAAAAGGAATCTATAAAAACTAGAGGCTGAAGTAGCGCCAGGACTGATGCAGAAGAGTGTGATCCTAGAAACGGCACACATAGTAAGGAAAGTGATGGACTCCTAAGGAGGCAGGATGCAACCCGGAACCCCACACTATAAATACCACCCAGTCGAATTGGAGGACTGTGATAGAGTAAAAAAAAAAAAAAAAAAAAATAATAATAATAATAATAATAATAAACAATAATAATAATACTGTCTTTCTGTGCCTGTCTGCGATAATAATAATAATAATAATAATAATAATAATAATAATAATAATAATAATAATAATAACAATAATAATAATAAAAGGAAGGCCAAGCAACCCGGAACCCCACATTATAAATACCACCCAGTCGAATTGGAGGACTGTGATAGACAAGAAAAAAAAATAATAATAACAATATGAGAGATACTCATATATTCAGTGAAATAGGTATTTATTGAAATACCCCTACCCTCTAATGGGCTGTGGGTATCTTAGACTTAAACAAATGCCTTGGGAATCGCAGGTCACTGAGCTAAGGTGTTGAAGGGTATAAGAGGCCTAGTGTGGACCTCTGGATATCCTACCAACATGCCCCACCGCCATTAAATCCTGGAAAAAATTTGTATATATATTACATTTACTACATTTAACTACATCATATGGCTTTCCTTCTATTTTACGATATATTCTTTCAGTTCAAGAAAATTAAAGGTATCATTATGTACTGTATACTATTTGTATACAGTATTTAGCTGTGTTGTTCTTTCCAGAAATATTTGAATTTATCTGGACAGTATATGGAACTATTGAAAAAAAAAAACCAATGTAACATTGTATTTTTTCTTTATCACATCTTGCTTCATTTGAATTATTGACATCGCAGTTCCACTGCATTATATATATATATATATATATATATATATATATATATATATATAATATATATAGGTATTATATGTATATATATATAATTGCACCTTCTTGGAAGATATGCTGCGTGCGCCCTTACCAACGGATACCTTTACATAACGGTGTCCAGAAGAACATCGGCAAAAAGATCAAGACGAAAACGAGGGATCTGAAATTAATACAAATGTCTCTCTCTCTCTCTCTCTCTTTTTACTGTAGCTCACGCTTCTCTTTTAGGTCCTTTACATAAGCACACAATTAATTGTTGTCTCCCATTTATTCTTTCCAGTCTCTCTCTCTCTCTCTCTCTCTCTCTCTCTCTCTCTCTCTCTCTCTCTCTTTCAAGCTTGAGATCATGCTACTCTGCTATGTCAGTAATCCTTTACATTAAGTCCACACTTAATTACTGTAGCATTCATTCTTTTTAGTCTCTCTCTCTCCTCATGCGTTAGCCCATGATTCTCAATTATGCCAGTAATCGCTTTACATAATTCCATAGTTAATTACTGTCTCATTCATTCTTTTCAATCTCTCTCTCTCTCCCTCTCTCAAGGTGTGGAGAAGGGATATCCGGTAGGTGCCTAGAGTTCTAGAACAGCGTTGCAAAACCTGTTTAGTGAGCGAGCGGTTGTGCTTAGGTGAACAGGCTTCACTCAGAATCTGTGTCGGTGAATTAGTGACGCGAAACGCTATCGAGATTTTGGCCTAAAATATCTCCCCTATTTTTAAAAATCTCTCTCTTTTTTAGTTCTTTCAAGGATTTGCTCAGTCAGGTCTGCTGTTCAAAAGGAAATTCGTGCAAAAATAACCTAAGATAAAGGACTTTTGAGAACGGATATTCTTGAATGTTGTGTTATATAGGTCTAGACAGCAGCTGTTAGAGAGCCAAAGATGTGCCGAAGTTATTATTTAAAAGCAGAAACTTACTGATTGTGGTTTTACTGGAAGTATCTCACGGTTGTGTTTAGCGAGCAGTGAAAACCAATAACTGCTATTGAAAATGCAATTTTCGAAGCGCTCACTGCTGTTGTAAAGGCAGTTTGCGAAGAAAGTGCTTATTGCCACTGAAAAGGCAACTTACGAAGAAAGTGCTTACTTTCTTTTCCGCTGTCAGATTGTTTAGATTAGACAGCAAGTGTCAAACAGCGTGAGCTATCATAAAGTAAATTCAGTTTGTCAACAAAAGACATACGGTTACACAACAACTGTCTTTCGTTCTTACTTTAGATCTTCAGCTGAAAACCATTTTAGGAGAGTCATGAGATTTATACAAGCCCAAGAGGTCTCCGGAGGTAATCCAGCCTGCACACACACACACACACAGAGAGAGAGAGAGAGAGAGAGAGAGAGAGAGAGAGAGAGAGAGAAGAGAGAGAGAGAGAGAGAGAGAGAGAGAGAGAGAGAGAGAGAGAAATTGTAGGGAAAGGTGATAAAGAAGTAAATACGAGGGGATAAAAAAAAATTAGACCGATACACCTGAATTCAGGATACTGTCATCGGGAAGTAAGAATGAATGTGCTCTTCGTTAAACATTTGGAGGGTAGAAAACAGGGGCGTGTACAGACTCTCAGAAGGGCAGGGGCCCAAGTGCGAAAATGGGCACCCCTTAGGTTTTGAAAATGAAATCTCCCATGTTTCATATGCTACAATTATATAATGATATACGATTCATATAAAAAAAATGTTGACAGGATAATGTGACAAGTATGGGTCCAATATCAATCAACCCACGTATGATAGGATACAGTTAAGTTATTATTTCTGACAAAGTGAATAAGAAAAAGGGCACGCCCCTTGTGAACGCCCCTGGTAGAGAAAGAGCATTTTATAAATGAAAGTTCTTCGGCACGATTAGACCATCAGTCTCTAGACTCTAGAGTCTAGAGATTTATAAATCAGATCAAATCAGCTATGCTGCTAACTCATAGACCCATATACATATATATATATATATATATATATATATATATATATATATATACATATATATTGTTTTTCACGATCAGTACCGTTAGAAAATAACACCGTAAGGTGAATCATACGACGTCAGGATAACTTTCTTTATTCTTAACGAGGTAACCTCGGATAGGAGCGCTAAACCTGGTAAGATGCTGCGCATGCGCCCTCACCATAAAGTGCCACGTAGGATCTTCGGTGTGTGTGTGTATGTGTGTGTGTTTTTTTTTTAGGGTAAAGGCGTTGATAATATTAACAGCGTAAGGATTCGATGACGATTGTTAATAGGTAAAGGCGTTGATAATAGTAACAGCGAAAGGATTTAATGACGAACTGGAGAATGTTGGTAAGAGACGTTATCTGGATTTGGTGTTTAATTAGACTTAAAAAAAGAAAAAGAAAAAAAAAGAAAAATATAGTTGTTGAAGATGGAGTATATCAATAGTTGATATAAATTTTTTAAACATTATTTTTACATTATTATTATTATTATTATTATTATTATATTATTATTATTATTATATTATTATTATTATATTATTATTATACGCATCAAAAGGCGTACACATTAAACTTAAGAAAAATTTCAGATCCAAATAACGGACATAACTAACTGTTAAATACTAATGTAAAGACTGGTGATTATAAGAAAATATTAAGAAAACTGGCCAAAGATCAAGTTTAAAGGGACTGTTGAAAGCTTATGTGACAGAGAACACAAACAGCATCCGGTATGTAATAAGGTAAACCTTCAGCTATCTGCCAACCCTCTGAAAAGCTGACGTCAACTTGTGCGATGTAAACATTGTTTCGTGGAAGAGGCGAACAGTGTTTATGCGGAGATTATGATGAGAGAGAGAGAGAGAGAGAGAGAGAGAGAGAGAGAGAGTCATTATTACCCGGAGATTGATGTAATTAATTACTCTCATGAGAGAGAGGCAAAAGCTAAAGAGAGAGAGAGAGAGAGAGAGATGTTATGTTTCATTAACTGTAGGTTGGTGTGAAGGATGACTAACTAAGAGTGGAGCTTGGGCTAAAGCATGAGAGAGAGAGAGAGAGAGAGAGAGAGAGAGAGAGAGAGAGAGAGAGAGAGAGAGAGAGAGAGAGAACGAGAGAGAGTTAAAATTACGTTAACTGTAGATTGTTATGCAGGGTTATTAACATGCGAGAGAAACATGGGCTAATGATATGAGAGAGAGAGAGAGAGAGAGAGAGAGAGAGAGTAAATTGATGTGAAGGATTACTGACAAAAGAGAAGCATTGGCCAAAGCATGAGAGAGAGAGAGAGAGAGAGAGAGAGAGAGAGAGAGAGAGAGAGAGAGAGAGAGAGAGAGAGAGAGAGAGTCAGTGAAAACGAGCTTGATAATGGAAGAGGCATCGTGTAGTCATACTTGCAAACCAGTTTGACAGGTATAAAAAAGTAAAAAAAAAAAAAATAAATAAATAAGCAGCATTCCTTAATAGTGCAAGTCTCCTTGCAGAATACTGTTCGCTTCGTTCTTATAAGCAATAATAATTTTCCAAAATGTCTTTAGCCGTTGTGCTGCAAACTTTTTAAACTGCCGTTTCGTTAACGTTCCTAGAAGAGAGTTATGGTGAGTTCAGCATATCTAGAAATGGCACTAGAAAGTTGGAAAACTTTTCCATATACGCAATCATGTGAAGTCTTTCGAGTATTGCAACATCACATTTACTTTTTATATATTATTTGGATACAATTGTAATGTAATGAAAATGTTTTTTTAAACGCATTGTTCATCCTTGTGTTTTACAAAACGCGTAGTTGCTACGCATCCAGCATTATTAGCTATGATGCAATGCTGCCTTGCCAAGTAACGGATTTATTTACCACCTGTTTGAAAGAAAATGACTTCTATGCAACTTGTAATATGGAGTTGATAATATTGTAAAATAAGCGACCTTATTCAATTCGGTGTTTGAACGTTTGAAAAGTCGTTGAACCCCTCGTGTGATACTTGCAAGTTGCTCGCACTGTTACCCAGCGATTTTATCAACAATTCATTCTTTTACTACATTCTTTTACTACATATTCTAATCGCCCATTCTAGCAAATTATGTTTCACTTGTATGCCTAAGGCAAAATGATGTTCTGTATCATATACGTATCACTCGTAAATAAAGGGAAAATAAAAAAAGGAAAAGTTAGCTAACAGACCCCAGCAGAGAGTACGTGGCATCAAAATCATGGTTCAGAAATCCGACGGAACAAACGCAGCTTCGAGAGGGAAATGATAACGTTAATAATAGCATAATACCGGATGTAGCTCCAGATGGTTCTACGGCTGCTAATATTTTCTTTTTCCCTTATCCCACTCACTCACCGAGTCTCGCACTCACTCATCAGTTACTGAGAGTTGGAGCTGCGCTGCGAAGGGTTAAGAGTACACTAAACAGTTCTTGCGACACTGAACTATAACTGTGGTACTATGTATACCCAGGCGACACGGTGGGTCTGTGTATGTGGGCCTGAATGTCAAGTGGGGTTGATCGTGCACCATGAAGATTACTTTACGTCGAATGAATTAATTGGCGCATAGCTGTCGTTATGGCAGCCAACGTTTTTGGGGATGCTGCAGCCAAGGTCTCTAGATACAGGCTGCAGCAGCCTCCCCGATCTTGGAAACCGTAAGCCTACGTAGGAGTCATTTTTAAAGTATTTATGATCTTGAATAAACTATAATGACCCACAATCACCCGAGATGAAGAACAGCTCCTCGCACTGGCCGAATTGTTGGGTGAAAGCGCAGGAGAGAGTGAGACCGAGGGGGAGGGAGAGAGAAAGAGAAAGAGAAAATGGGTTTCACGTTCGTGTTAACATCGTCGTCATCAGGTGCGTCTGCCACCCACCCCCAATATGTATGTGCGTGTGTAGGTATGGCGTTATGAGCAAAGGGACTTTGCTTCTTCCGGAGAGGCCGACGTGGTGTGGCAATGGGATTTCCTGGCCATGCACAAGGACAGGAGGAGGGTGTGCACTTACAAGCCTCTCTCACACGCGCGCGCGCACACACTCACTCGCACACACACACACACACTCACACAAACCTCGCCGAGGGAACGCGTGTTTTAGTGGTGAACAAACCATCGGTGGGGTGAGTCAAGTGTAAGTGATGGCGGTCTGAACGCTAGTGTGTCTTTCCAATAACGTCAGTGTGTGATTCAAGCGTTTAATGAGATTCGTTTAATAGGAAGTGCGTGATTTTTATACGCAGTTTATTAATATTTGTTACTGAATGGTGCCTTATTGTTACAGCCAGGGGCGGAAATGTGAAAGTAATGAAAGCCAGCTATTAAAGAAACCATGTTTTTTCATCTACTGATTGTTTAAGATGACAGCCGGCTATTTGCGAAGTTCCAGGAGTGAATACTTAAACTTTCAGATGATTTGCTTGGGTGAAAATCTCAGTCGGATGATCATGAGGTAACAAAACTTGGTGTGATGGCAGATTGCGGATAGAAAAAGCTGTCGGGAAGCCGTAGGCTTAACAAGTGTTATTATAAATAGTGCTAAGTTTAAAACACAAGATAAGAATGACTACTCAGTCGGTCTGCTCGGCCGACAGTTTGATGAGCGAATCGAGACGTCGATGCAGCTTCACGTATAGAAGTGAGGTAAGTCTGTCGTTTTTTGGGGGCTGTTTCGTACCCCCATACTTCTTTTTTTTTCTTCTTATGCTTTTAGCCAGCAAGCCCCGGGGTACCAGTTGACCTTGGCGGTGAATCCTCTGATGGAGCTGGAAGTAGGGTTCCCGTTTAAGATGTTATTGTTGTTTTTTTTTCTTTTATTTTTAGTAACGTTTAGGGGTTGTTTATCATATTCCTAGTCAACGACCCTCTCTGATGACTTGCTTTTGTTACTTGTCAATCTTTCCTATTTCTTTCTGTTCCGAGGCTTCCGACCATTGTGTACCCGTTCGACTTTTTGTCAGTTTTCCATCTTTCTTCTCTTCTTTTTTCTTTTGTTTTGCATCACGATTATCCTTGAAGACTCAGGGAAGGTTAAAACGCATGCATTCAAAGGAAAGCCACTACTCTTCAGCCTAAAGGTATCTCTGTAACTTTAAATTAGTACCTTCACTTGCTTGACGTCAACTTTTTATTTTGTTTCTGGTAAAGTCATCGGTGCTTGTGTGTGTGTGTGTGTGTACCTGCTGGCCGATTCATTGTTCCCCTAATGACACGCAGTCTTGTTACCTGCCCACTGCGCAAACATGCCCTGATTCCCTACACCTTTGTGTGTTTTATGAAAATGTCTAAAGATGAATACGTCATTGACAGAATGCCACTGATTTCATTTCCTTTAAAGCCCTGTAGCCACATAATGAATTCCAGTTAATGTAATCTAAAAGACTAGACATGTTTAGCCTATATAAGTAAATGGAAAGTGAAGCACCTAAGGGTGGCTAAAGACAAAACCCGCTCTTTAAGGCTGGTCATCCATAGATATACGTAGAGAAGTTGATCATGGCTACAAGTTCTCTAGAACCGGTAAGTTTAAAGTATTTGCATGTAGGACACATGACCCAGAAGCCTAATCGCGTTAGAAGAATGCTTTTGATGAGAGTCAACTGTACCATTTGAATATCATTAACGGTTAATTTCATCGTTCCTAATATATAGCCTTGACACTACATCCTGTTTTAAAATGTATGTAAAAAAAATCCTGGCACTGTACTTGAACAGATGTATTGCCACCAACAAGTTTTGAAATTGTAGATTTTGAAATCGGGAGATGTAGATTTAGCAACTGCATGCATCACTCGGCTGTGGAAATTCTCTCTCTCTCTCTCTCTCTCTCTCTCTCTCTCTCTCTCTCTGACTATTTTCTGCAACAATTCTGCATCGATGTGTTAAATTTGAGCAGCAATTCTGCATCGATGTGTTAAATTTGAGCAGCAATTCTGCATCGATGTGTTAAATTTGAGCACGAAATAAATCGCGAGAAATAGTGTAGTATAAAACCACCTCATGGCGGAAATAGTGTTTAGCGAACAGTCTGTCACAGTAGGAAAGAGAACGGTGTTGCTGGAGGAAATCCACAAAACGGCAAGTTTCTGGGAAACCGGTCTCGCCCTACGACGCTCAAGACGTGATATCGAAAGGCCTTTTTTTTTTTTTTTTTTTTTTTTTTTTTTTTTTTTTTTTTAAGGATAATTCCAGTTTTCATCTGACGGACAAATCGTTGTAAAATACCCAGGCCATTTTGTATCCTTCCTTGTATTTCACGATCCCTTGTTATAAAATACCCGGCCCATTTCTTTTGGTTTTTTGAAGAATCTCATTTGCCTATTTCCATAAGGTATTGGACCCATAGCTCTGTTTATTCTTTCGAATCTCGTCAGCCCATTTCCGTAAAGTATTGGACCCATATCGTTGTTTATTTAATTTTTCGAATTTGGTCAGCCTATTTCCATATAGTATTGGATCTTTACCTTTGTTTGTTTAATTTTTCGAATCACGTCAGCTATTTCCTTAAAGTATTGGACCCTTACCTTTGTTTATTTAATTTTTCGAATCACGTCAGCGTATTTCCCTAAAGTATTGGACCCATAGCTTTGTTTATTAAATTTTTCGAATCTCGTCAGCCAATTTCCTTAAAGTATTGGACCCATAGCTTTGTTTATTAAATTTTTCGAATCACGTCAGTGTATCTCCCTAAAGTATTGGACCCTTAGCTTTGTTTATTAAATTTTTCGAATCACGTCAGCCAATTTCCTTAAAGTATTGGACCCAAAGCTTTGTTTATTTAATTTTCCGAATCACGTCAGCCAATTTCCTTAAAGTATTGGACCCATAGCTTTGTTTATTAAATTTTTCGAATCACGTCAGCCAATTTCCTTAAAGTATTGGACCCATAGCTTTGTTTATTTAATTTTCCGAATCATGTCAGCGTATTTCACTAAACAGGGCCGTCCAACCACATGCCCGTGGGCCAAAAGTGGCTCGTTTGATTTTGAAAGTGGCCCGCGAAAGAAAAAATAAGTCACAGAGATGTTTGTAAATTGTCAGCTGATTACTCAAACATTTATGATTATGTGTCAAAACTATTGTCAATGTTTGGTTCAACTTGGCTCTGTGAGAGCACATTTTCATTCATGAAGTTATGAAAGTCAACATTATGATCTCAATTAGTGACGTAAATCTTGAGTCCGAATTAAGATGTGCTCTCACTGATTTTCACCCTGACTTTTTTTTTTAAATAGTAAAGTCAAGCTATTATCAGCATTCCCACTAAATTTACCTTTGTTTGAATTAAATAAACTCATGTTTGCCCTCTTTAAAATATATTTCTTTGAATTCCTCGAAATAAGTTCCTTGTCATTTTCAAAATGATAATTTTAAGTAAATTATATATATAATATATATATATAATCTAATGATATATATATATATATATATATATATATATACATACATACATACATACACTTATATACATAAACACACACACATACATACACACAGGTGGCCCGCATGACTTTTTGTTTTTTTCAAGAGTGGCCCTCAGACTAAACAACTTGGACGGCCCTGCACCCATAGCTTTGTTTATTTAATTTTTCGAATCTCGTCAGCCAATTTCCCTAAAGTATTGGACCCATAGCTTTGTTTATTTAATTTTTCGAGCCTCGTCAACCTATTTCCATTATGGACCTGTAAATTGTTTATTAAATTTTTCGTTTCTCGTCAGCATATTTCCATTTAGTATTAGACCCCCTATAGCTTTGTTTATTTAATTTTTCTAGACTCGTCAATCGATTATTAGAGTTCATTTATTTAATGTGTTTGCTATCGGTCGTATGCATTCTTGATTTTATTACGTATAACACTCGTGCATTACCAAGAAATAACAAGGGGTCACTGACTCATTAAGCAGTTACTGAAATAGCCCGTTTTTGTTTACCGTCTCTTGTTTTTTTTTTTTTTTTTACAAACTCAGATCGAAGACTACCAGTTTGACACGTACTTGCAAGCTTAACAGTTGGCGGTTTGTTTACACTATTTCTTGTGCTACATACAGCTGTCTGACCACACTCATATGTGTATATATACACATGTATACATATATAAATATACTACATGAATATATATACCTAGATATATATATATATATATATATATTTGTGTATGTATAGTACACACACATGTGTATGTGTGTGCGTGTGTCTTGTGTAAGCGCCTCCAGTCTTTAATATTTGATATCATTCATACCTTCGCAAATGCATTTGCCAATTTTGTCCGCTATAATGACAGTAGACCACCGTAACCGCACAATTCATTCTGCCCCCGTCTCACACACGTTTGATGACTGGTATAAAATTCAGTTTAGTTCCAAAGCTTATGAAGATGAAGAGGTACCATGTTTCTATAGCTATTCGTACCTTCATAGTCATGTATTATCATTGCATTTGAGTCGTTTTTTTCCCTTACCTCGTGAATGAGCTGGCTGCAGAAAGTGTTGTTATTATTATTATTATTATTATTATTATATGGTGCTACTTTGGCTTGTTATGTACGTGTCACCTACTACGAAGCGCTAGTCCTATACACGGTCTAGGTACGTATACCTAGACCGTAGTCCTGTACACCGTATAGGAAATGTAAAGTAGACGGCCGCACGAAGATATGGTTCATTATTATTTGTAGACCACACGATATAGAAACAGGTGTATGCTATACTTTGATCCCCGAGGATAGTACTAAGCGTGGCGTACCAAGTAGCTTCCGCCATGTTTAGTACTTTAACACCTCGAAGGAGGTGGCTATAGTACTAAGCGTGGCGTCCCAAGGAGCTTCCGCCATGTTTAGTGCTGTAACACCTTGGAGGAGGTGACACATAGATATACAAGCCAAAGTAGTACCATTATTATTATTATTATTATTATTATTATTATTATTATTATTATTATTATTATTATTATTATTATTATTATCATTATTAAGTCTTAGGTTAAACGTTTTGCGTTGTGTCATTTTGAATTAAGGGAAGGAATTGCAATAAATACGACAAAAATTTTAAGATGAGCTTATGCAGTATGCAGACTTCATCCAGACATCTCGTGTCCTTATTTTCAATAGGCCTCTATCCACGCTATATAGGAGACATGTTTTCCTCGGAGTCTATTTGCAAAGCCCTTCTGTACAAACTCCCTCTGAACTCAGCTATTTCGGACATAATTTCCTAAAAGCTACATCTTGGAAGACGTTAACTCATAAACCCCGTAAGGGAGTAGCGCCATCAGTGCACCTAAGGCGGTACACTGTAGCTATTACTTAAGGTTCTTTGCGGCGTCCCCTCAGCCTACAGCTGCAACCCCTTTCATTCCTTCTCCTATGCCATGTTTATATTAACTTTCTTCAGTCTTGTTCTCCACTCTCTCATAACATTGTTTCAGCGTTATTTTCTGCGCTGAATGACCTTATAGGTCCCAGTGCTTGACCTTTGGCTAATTTGTATTCCAATTCAGTTGCATCATCTACTCTGAAGGAAACAGAATCTCACGAAACTATGTGTAAATATATTTGAAATTCAAAATTGCGATGACTTACAGTGCAGTATCTACTGTAACAGGAAACTAGATACTGTATCTGCGAACTGTCGTTCAATACAGACTCAGACTATCAAACGTGAAGTGGCCTTTGGTGATTGACGCCAGAGCAATGTACGTCGGTCAATTCATCACTCGGTCTTCTTCATTGTATCAGCCATGCTGAAAGGGAGACGAAGATAAAATAAAAATCTAAGATTTTTATGTTTGTGTAATATCGGATTCTAAGCCTTTGTTTTCATGTAGTATTTCTCTGTGACCTACAGTAGTATAAGCCTGTGAATCGGAGGGTGTACTGTGACGGCGTGGTACTTGGTGTCCGACTTTGCGTGTCTTTGAACAGACAAAATGCACTTTCTGAAATATTGTTGCATGTCGAGCACATTGTTTTTCTCTACATGTTAATTGTTACTACAGCCGTTACCTCTTGCTCAGGTTGGATAGGATAGAGCCAGTTTCCCATATGGCGGTGGAAAGAGATGCCGGAAAGAGTAGAATTGCTTTTAAAGAACTTTTCGCTTACTCATGGAGTAAGCCTACAAAGTACTTTGTTGTTTTTGTTGTGGGGGGTGGTAAGGATGGTCTATGGGAAAGCCTAAAAAAAGGTCCTAAAAGGGTGTTACGTGTTGAGTTACAGATATAAGAATTTTAGGATTGGATATTTATGAATTATTTAATAGAATGAAAATTAAAAAATAAATATTGTGTATTTTGAACAGTACAGAGAAATTATTCCTTATAGAATTTTGTGTATTTAATTTAATTTTCGTTTGTGAAACAACACTATTTGTGTTTTAATTTACGTTAAGTCAGGAATATAATGTTTACAACTTATGCGTAAGGGGAAAACCTTCATTGCGTCCCGAGTAAGCTGGAAGTCGGATCGCGCCTTGTTTTTTATTATTTCATAGCCACTAATGCCAACTGTTTTTATGGCTACCAAAGTCCTTTGCTGGCCACATGAGTTCGTTTGTTTTAATGACCACCTAATTTGTTTGTTTTGATTGCCACACAAATCCTTTGTTTTGATAGTCACCTAAATAGTTTGTTTTGATGGCCACCAAAGTCCATTTTTGTACTACAACTAAAGTCTTCTTCTTTGATGGCCACTAAAGATCGTGGTTTTGATGACGTTTGAGTCATTCATATAAGAATGCATTCAAGTCTGTATAACCTTGTATATTATATGAAAAGTAAGGCTGCGTTTAGCTTGGAAATTTATGTCTGACAGCGACCATACTTTGATTTAATCCTGATATCTTCTATTTCATTCTGACATATTTTTCTTTCGTAAGATCAAGTAAAAATAAGGTTTCAATGAGCGAAATATTCCGTAGTGGGATTTTGCCAATTCAACTGCGGCTTTATAAGAAAACTATATTGTAGTTATAACTGTCAAAAACGAATCGTCCGCCATTGTTTAATCTCACGTAGTCAGGAAATCCTCATGAACACGTGAGATCTAATGTTTTATATTTTATATATTTTTTTTTCCGGTGGGGATGGGGGATTGGTGTAGGGCGGGGGGAAGCCGGTTAGTGCTGTCAATGCAATTGACGCGTGAAATGCTTTGGGCAAATCAAGGAAAATGTAATTAAAATATCGATGTCAATCTGGTACATAGTGCTCGGTCAAGTATTAAAGATTTTAAGAAATAATTAATGATGCAATACACAATGAAACCCATTGCAACACCGGGGAATAGAATAATGGAAAGATTATAGAGAGAGAGGAGAGGAAAAGAGATACGAGAAGGAGAGGAGAGAGAGGAAGAGCGGACGGAGATGCGAGGAGACCGTAGAGAGAGAGAGAGAGAGAGAAAAGATTCCAAAAATGGGAAAAGCCTGAAGTGTCCATTTCTTTTTATATGTCCATAAGTACATTAGTGTAGGGACTTAATAATGTGAAAGCAGTAGTGAATGTAAATTATTGATTATTTAAGTAAAACTTGATAATATTCTTAATATCCCTGATATGAAATAACTCATTTGGCCTATCCAGAAGATAATTCTGATAGGCCTATCATGTCGTGTAGTGATTCTCTCACAAGGGCCACGAATCGTACTTGTTTTGTATATCTGAGAACCTTGTATACTACACAGCAGCAGTGTTGGTTGTGTAATGTTATTAATCAAGTAATAATGAGCCTAAGTACAGATTGCCAAATGCCAGTCCTTGCAGAATGATGACGGGGTAGTTTGTATTCATGGTAGTTATTCATTTAAATTGCCAGATCTGTCATACATATATACGTAGTACATACATATACATACATGCATCCACACACGCGCACACACATACATATATATATATATATATATATATATATATATATATATCTATATATAGATATAGATAACCGAATACCACAGGAAAATGACAGACTGAAGTTCAGTACCAAGTGCTTTCATGTTTTTATTCAAGCATCTTCGAGGAAAAAGAAGAAGAAGAAGAAAAAAAAAAGAATCATGTATGCATGGATTCGTTGCCGCCAATCTTTAAAACTGCCGTCGACCACAAACAAAGTTCCAGAGTGGACCTCATTCGTACTTGAAAGTGAGGAGAAACTGGTAACTACTTCTTTCTGTACAAGAAAAATGTAGTAAGACAGCCTTCGAAAATGAAGTATGTCTTTCAAACCGCCTTATGGTCTGATAACATCGTCCCATTTACATGGACTTTAAGAAAGCAAAACATGCCAATGAATATGTAAAGGCTAACTGAGAAATGACAAGGCACCTTTTTTTATGTTTTCCTGCGAGACACGTAAGAGAAAAAAAATCTGAAAAACAAAGTTGCTGCTGTCATGGCGCCCTAACTGTCGCTATTTTAGCCATAACTTAGCCACGATGCAGCATCAGTTCTGACCCCACACGCGAAAAGCTTTTGTATTTTTCCATGAGTCTCCAAGAACGCCTGACATTGAGACACGTCAGATCCTACGCAAAGAAAAGCGAAGAAGCATTTTAGAAATATGTTTCTAAATTTTCCCTCTTTTTTTTTTTTTTTTTTTCCTTCCACCACTTTCAATTGTGGAACAGCCTCTCTTGAGGATGTCGTCCTGCGATTGGAACTTCGGAAGTTCTGCGAAAATGCAATGCACACTTCCCTAATAGTATTCTGCTTGCATTTTAATAATTTTTTATCTATTTATCTATTTATGAATTTAATGACTTTTTAAAAATTGGAGCTGTTCCTTTTGTATTTCACTTTACTTCCTCTTACTTCTTCCTAATGAGCACCATATTCTTTGGAAGCTTGAATTTCAAGTCAGTGGCCCTCTGGGCTTCTTCCGTTTGAATAGGTTTCATCTACTGAATAATAATAATAATAATAATAACAGACTTCTAAGGAGAAATCTGATCTCACTAAGGGTTTGTCACATTTTTTTTTAACTTAGAGACAGAACTAACGATAATTATACAGGTCTTGATTAACGGCGAACACACTTAAACTTGATTGTTAGCATAGAGACGAAAAAATTATCATCGAACCTTGAACGCTTGACAAGGAGTGAAAGTGAATGTGCCATGGTCTCTTCTTTTTCTACCTGCATTTTCTTTTTTTTCTGAGAGAGAGAGAGAGAGAGAGAGGGTATTCGATATTGTATCAATGAAATCTGAACTTCTTATTTTAAACCTGATTTCCAAGTTTTTTATTTTTATTTTGTTTTTGCAGCGTTTGACTGAAAGCAGTAGGCAGTAAAAGGTGTTTTTACATCTGGTTTTGTTTATTATCGATTTGCATTAATCGAAGTTCATTTCCCATCGGTTTATTGTTATGTATGTGAATTCGACTGATTGCTTGATAATGTAAATTGCATCCCCATTTATTTTTAATTAACTTATAATAACGGAGCTTTGAAATTTATCCCCATTTATTTTATATGAATTTATAATGGATTATGGTTATGTGTATGTCCGCATTTTTAGATATTTTCCTGTTTCGACCCTCGAATTTATTTTTATCGACTCTCCGTGTCTTCTGCTCATCATGTCTGTTTTTTTGGATTCAGATCTTTTAATCCCGTTGATGGTTAGTGCCGTCAGTGTACCTCATGCGGTGCACTGTAAGCATTGCGTACGGTTCTTTGCAGCGTCCCATCGGCACGTAGCTGCGACCCCTTTCATTCCCTTTACTGTATCTCCGTTCGTAGTCTCCTTCTTCCATGTTACTTTCCACCCTCTCTGCCAATTTCCGTTTCAGCGCTAAACTTCTTCATAGGTCCCAGCGCTTGGACTTTGACCTAAATCCTGTATCCTATTCTATATTCGATTCAGGCCTTGTAACTTGAAGTATTTCCCCGCGACTTCGCATTGTTTCTGTTCTTTAAAATTTTATTCATGATTTTACATTTTTATTTTAAGAAGCTGTTCACATTTTAGGTTCACAATTGATGAACTCTTACTGTCGTAGTCAGTTCCCCATTGCTCCTGTCCTTTATAACCGGTTCATAATTTAATTTTTCTTATGATCAAAACATTTTGGTTTGTATGTCATCAGTTATCCAAGGCTTCAGTTCATCAATTATCCAAGGCTTCTGTTCATCATTTATCCAAGGCCTCTGTTCATTATATATCTGTCATCATTTTGAACGGTTTATTCAGACCCATTTGCAACCGACAAGATTGCTCTTGTCAAATTGATTGCTTGTGGCTAACCCGGAAGTTAGGTTAGACATCGCGGTAATTAGTCCATTAATCGTTAACGTCTCGCTCAAAAAGGATACATCGGTGAAGTATGCATAGCTGAAGGAGGCCATTTTATATGTATCATCTGGTAAAGTTGTCAGGATTTTATTATAAGATCCATTGTTTGTACATAGCTGTAGAGGTGACAATTTACGTGTATTTATAGGTATCTCTAAACTTCTTCGGCAAATGGATGCATCGATAGAGTATTCATAGCTGAAGGTGACCATTTGATATTTATCTTTTGGTGAAGAGTTAGGTTCTATAAGGATCCATTAATTAGTGTACATAGCTGTGAAGGTGACGATTCATGTGTGTATCTCTTGGTATCTAAAATGGATGCATCGATGAAGTGTACATAGCTGAAACCCCGTGGGGGGTAGTGCCATCAGTGGACCTCATGTGGTGCACTGTATGAATTACTTAAGGTTCTTTGCAGCGTCCCTTCGGCCCCTAGCTGCAACTGCTTTCATTCCTTTTACTGTACCTCCTTTCATATTCTCTTTCTTCATCTTACTTTTCACCCTCTCTTAACAATTGATTCGTTGTGCAACTGCGAGGTTTTCTTTCTGTAACACCTTTCGAACCTTTTACTGTTAATTTCCATTTCAGCGCTGAATGACCTCGTAGGTCCCAGTGCTTGGCCTTTGGCCCAAATTCTGTATTCAGCTCAACTACATAGCTGAAGGCGATCATTTTATATGTTTCATCTGGTAAATTGTCAGTAGTCCCCCCTCCTCTCCCCCTCGCCCCCCGAAAGGCATTGATAAAGCATGTAGTCCTATTTCTCATATGTATCGTAATATAATAGGGTACATATGAACTCTTCAAAGAGTTTATGCACATCCATCACATACATCAACAACTACATCATACATACACATCTATCACATACATCAACAAGTAATATGTCTCCGTTCCATGATTTTTCATGGATTGATAATTGAAAACAACCAAATGGACCTACTAGATGTTATGGGGTCTAATTCTTAATCTGAGAATATTTACTTTAGGCGCCTTTACTGTCGATATTTCTTTCTGTGGCGTCTACCTAGAAAGACATAAACTGCTATATAACCTTTATTAAATAGGCTAGGTTGCTTTTCTAACAACTAATGACCAGAAATCTGTATTAGGTTTTAAAAAATTTTGTCTATAATTAGGTAAGTAAAACATTTAAATCATATAAATGAACATAAATAAGTATTAATTTTTAAACAATCTGGTCTATCATTAGTTGAATAAAAAATTTGTATGATATAAACGAACAGAAATCTACACAAGGTTTTCAAAGACTCTTTGTTATAATTAGTTAAATGAAAAATTTAATCAATCCTATAAATGAACAGCAATCTGCACTAGTTTTTAAAAGAATCTTATGTATAGTTAAATAAAAAATTTAAATCATACAAATAAATAGAAACCTGCACTGGGTTTTTAAAAGAATCTAATCGATAATTAGATAAACTAAAAACAAATTTAAATCAAGTAATTGACCAGAAGTCTGTATTAGTTTTTCAAGGATCTCTTCTATAATTGGTTAAATGAAAAAGATTTAAATCATATAAATGAACAGAAATCTCTATTAGTTTTTAAAAGAATCTTATCTATAATTAGTTAAATAAAAGAATTATATCATATAAATGAACAGAAATCTACACTA
>NC_087206.1:9558405-9560905 GCF_015104395.2 Macrobrachium nipponense
AAAAAGATTCGTGTGATGAATTTTCTTTTGAGCCGTCATTCAATTCTCACGTTTGTACCATTAAAAATGTTTTTTTTTTCCCGGATGTTGGTCATAAAATGGTCATATTCAGACGTAAGTTTTATTATGGAATGCGGAAGTGACCGTATCATGTTCATACCTCGCTGCCCACAGGTGTATAATAATAATGATAATAATAATAATAATAATAATAATAATAATAATGATAATAATAATGAAGGATTTATTTCAAACGGAGTGCCAAATTTTCAGTTATTATGACGCCAACTGTATTTATTTATGTTTGTTCTTTGTTATGACTTATATAGTGTGCTTTTTTATTGCTACCATCTAGTTTGTTCTTTGTTATTGCTCTTATTCACTTTGTTCTTAGTTACTGCTCTCAAATAGTTTGTTCTTTGCTATTGCTCTCATGTAGTTTTTTCTGTGCTATTGCTCTCATATAATTTGTTCTTGGTTATTGGTCTCATATACTTTGTTCTTAGTTACTGCTCTCATATAGTTTTTTTTTCGTTGCAATTGTTTTCATATAGTTATTTAGTTATTGCTCTCATATAGTTTGTTCTTAGCTACTGCTCTCATATAGTTTATTTGTTTTTTGCTCTCATATTGTTTGTTCTTAGTTACTGGTCTCATATAGTTTGTTCTTTGTTCTTTTTTTTCAGTAGATTGTTTTGCGTTATAACTCTTCAACAATTTATTCTCTATTATGACCCAATTTTTTTCGTATCTTGCTGCTCACCTCATTCGCCCTTGGCAATGTAGCAGCTTAGGAAGAAAGACGAAAAACTCTTGCCCACGTTATCTGTAGATTCTGTAGATAAGGCAACTGATACGAGGTAAGCAGTGGAGACGTCTTATCAAGTCATTCATCATCGTCCGTGTGGCGAATGAATAATTCTGATACTTTTTCTGTGTTATTCACTTGTATACTGAGCAGTCTCTTATTCACCTTCATCGTTATTCATCTGTTTTTTTCTTCCTCCGTTTTTTTTCTTTTGTCATATATGGAGTTTTTTGTTTGTCAGAACCAGGCTGCCGTGAGAGTACGAGGGTCTTGATTAGTGATGGTGACAATACGAAAGGGAGTGATAATGTTAATGTTTTTATGTGTTTGTATATATATGTGTGTGTTTGCATATAATATAGTATATATATATATATATATATATATATATATATATATATATATATATATATATATATATATATATATATATCTATATATGTATTATATATATTATATGTATGTATGTATGTATGTATATATATATATATGCATATGTATGTATAGTATATACATATACTACATATATATATATATATATATATATATATATATATATATATATATATATATATATATATATATATATATATGTATGTATATATATATATATTTATACTTGTATATTACTTTTTTCTGTTGTGAATAGGGCTCTATTTTGCGTTGTGACAAAATGATTTGTCTTGCAAATTTTTTTATCAGATTTCTGCTGTGGTCCACGCCAAGAGAATTCTGGTATAGTTTACGGGGTCTGGGCAAAGAAGAGAATATTGTGGTTTAGTATGCACGCACGTTCAAGATGTTTAAATGTTACGTCAAGTACCGGTACTATATCCTTATATTACTTTAGCTATAATAATCTCAAAATTTTATATATATATATATATATATAATATCATATATTATATATATATATATATATATATATATAATTTATGTTTGCGTGCACGCGCGCTACGGTGAAGTGTGGTTGATTTTTGGAAGTATTATATATTTGCCAGATTCTCATATTCTTTGGGGAAATACATTAAGTTTCTCTTACTTTACATATTATTAAGCCATGTGCACATAATATAACATATTTAGGTCATAGTTAGTATTCTTTTATAATGATATGTCTTTGCTTATACGTATATGAAAACTAATAACCATAATAACTGAACAGAGATAACTATTTGCAGCAAATTTTGTCCTTTTGAATACGGCCGTCTAATCAGTTATCACTAAGCGATTATGATTTTTTTTTTCTGTATTCGGCGACTGAATGTATACATTATACATAAGAGCGCATTGAATGTCTATTTTTACACACACAACTGAAAAAAGTATTTTCAATTCAGGATTAGCGTTACACTCACCTACCTTTGACGTCATCATGGCGTGTTCGGTTCGACGAGAGCCAAGGACTCTCTCTCTCTCTCTCTCTCTCTCTCTCTCTCTCTCTCTCTCTCTCTCTCTCTCGGTGCTTCAGGCCTAAGTCTTTGCGGAAGTAACTTTTTCCATCCTTTTATGATGAAAATTACAGCAATTAAGTTTCTGTAACATGATAATATCGTGGCATCTCCATTGGTTACGCTAGTACTAGTGATTTTTCTTATCACTTAGCTCTAGTTCCAACCATCCCATTCATGAAATAAAACCAAGACAAGTTTTCAAGACAAGAATAGTTGTGATTTGTAAAGAATGTTACAA
>NC_087206.1:9565905-9660905 GCF_015104395.2 Macrobrachium nipponense
CATGATGATACTGTGCGCTAAAATATCTGTGAAATATTATATAAGAAAAATCAGCCATTATCCTAAATTAACCAAACTGTCATTTCCTTACGACAATGACGTTGCTCCAAAAAATAAGCGGCATCATTGATTCTGGGATGGTAAAGTACACGAAGATCGTCGTCTTATTTCGATGTGGTTTTTCGATCTATAATAATATTTCAAGAAACACTGACTTGACAGATAATGAAATATGGAAAGTGAAGAAACTTTGTCATAAAAAAATAACCATTTTGGCTCTGATATAGAATCACAGAAAGACAGTTTTTTAAAATGATTCTTTTCATCTTCCAACAGATTGTCATATGGTCTTCTAACAGTTAATGAATTGTTCAAAGTGAACAAACTTTGTTATAAGAAAAAACCATCTTGGGGTCTGGGATATTGAAGAATAGAAACGAAATTTTTTATTATTGATTTTTTTTATCTTCCTACAGATTGTCATCTGGTGTTCTAACAGTTAATGAAGTTTTAATACAGAACAATCCTAATGTTAAAAAAAGCCATCTTGGGCTCGGGGATTTTTTTTTGTCTTCCAACAGATTGTCATATTGTTCTAACAGTTAATGAAATTTTCAAAGTGAACTAACCTTGTTTTAAAAAAAACTGTTTTGGGCTCTGGCATAATAGAAGCCACAATTTTTATTATTATTAAAGTTTTTATTAATTTTTAATATTTTTTTTTCTTTTATGTCCCAACAGATTGTCATCTGGTGTTCGCTCCTCTTCTACGTGGGTGACCTCTGCCTTGACCTCTGGACCTGTTCCGTTCATTTTAACACCAAGAAGCCCAAATCGGCGTGGTTCATCTTCTTTGCAATTCTGCTGCCCAATTTGTACGCTGGATATAAGTCGCTGCAATGGTGAGTCGAAGTGATCAGTTATTTCTGGCAAGTTAAAAACTTATTATTTTTTTTTCACGTTTTGGTGTCCCGTTGGGGGGTGGGGTTGGTATTGCCGATCGTGCGCCTTTTGTAGTGTACTGTGGTTCTCTGCAGCGTCCCATAGGGACCCTTGCTGCAACCCCTTCCATTCATTTGCTGTACCTCCTTTCGTCTTCTCTTTCTTCCATCTTACTTTCCATCCTTTTCTAACAATTGTTACATAGTGCAACTGAGAGGTTCTCCTCCTGTTACGCCTTGCAAACCTTTGTACTCACAATTTCCCTGTCAGCTCTGAATGACCTCATAAGTCCAAGAGCTTAGCCTTTGGCCTGTATTTCATATTCCTTTCCATTTATGTTTTAAGGCAGTTTGCAATGATGTACTCACCCGCTCACAAACCGACAAAAGAATATTAGAAACATATATAATGTTGATAATATTTTCTTGTAGTGCTGGTGGTGCTTGGTAAGCCCTGAGGGGCGTGCGTGCAAACACGCCGACAACAGAAGACGGACAGCATTAGGATATTCAGGATGTAATGTTTTCAGTCCGTACTTAAAGAGAATGCTGATTATCAGTAACCTCTTTTAGCTAACAAAGACTCTTGAGCTTAGGAGTTGTTTGATTTGAGTGAATGAAGGATTAGCTAACAAGTTGTTTGAGATATGACAACCAAGTTGTGGTGACCATTTCCCATCTTGACTGTGGGGTTGTTCCATATGAATAATGTTCATCTTCTGAATAATAATAATGATAATAGCAAAAGCCTTCCACCGGAGCCTGTGCAAGAAGCACCAGCTACCTTGCAGTAATAAGTGGTACGAACACCAATCTGAAGGAGTGATAGAAAACGATCATGCAGAGATCCTCTGGGACTATGGTATCAGGACGGTAGGGTGATACGTGCCAATAGACCAGACGTGACGTTGATTGACAAAATGAAGAAGAAGGTATCACTCATTGATGTCGCAATACCATGGGACACCAGAGTAGAAGCGAAAAAAGAGAAAAGATTGATGAGTATCAAGACCTGAAAATAGAAATAAGAAGGATATGGGATATGCCAGTGGAAATTGTACCCAAAATCACAGGAACACTATAGGCACGATCCCAAGATCCCTGAAAAGGAACCTGGAAAAACTAGATGCCGAGGTAGCTCCAGGACTCATGCAGAAGTGTGTGATCCTAGAAACGGCGCACATAGTAAAAGTGATGGACTCCTAAGGAGGCAGGTTGCAACCCGGAACAACACAGTATAGGTACCACCCAGTCGAATTGGAGGACTGTGATAAAGAAAATGATAATAATTGTGAATAAAATATTATTATTATATAATCCCGTAAAGGGGTAGCGCCATCAGTGCACCTCACACGGTGTACTGTAGGGATTACTAAAGGGTTTTTGTAGCACCCCTTCGGACCCACTTTGGCCTTTTACTTTACCTTCTTTCACGCTTCCATTTTCCCCTTTCTTGCTGTCCAGCCTCTCTAGCTGTTAATTCTTAGTGCTTCCGTTGGGTTTTCTCTCAGCTCCGCCTTTAAATCCTTTACTTTGTCGCCTTGAAGTTCTGGACCTCCTTTATCTTGCTGTCCAACCATTCTTTAACTCCCTATTTTCAGTCTTAAGCACTGAATACCAGGCAGTACACTAGTGCTGAACTTGACACCCTAAATTTTAAAATATTATTATATTATTATTATTATTATTATTATTATTATTATTATTATTATTATTATTATAAGAGAGACAAAAACCACACTTATGTAAGGGTACAACTATCTAAAGATAAATCTCTACAGAGAGAGGTTTGGTAGAGTTTTTTTATTTTTAAATATATGTACCCATACACAACTGTAGATTTGTTTCACCATTTCAAGACTCATGCTATTATTATTATTATTATTATTATTATTATATTATTATTATTATTATTATTATTATTTTTTTTTTTTTTTTTTTTTTTTTTTTTTTTTTTTTTTTTGCTCTATCACAGTCCTCCAATTCGACTGGGTGGTATTTATAGTGTGGGGTTCCGGGTTGCATCCTGCCTCCTTAGGAGTCCATCACTTTTCTTACTATGTGTGCCGTTTCTAGGATCACACTCTTCTGCATGAGACCTGGAGCTACTTCAGCCTCTAGTTTTTCTAGATTCCTTTTCAGGGATCTTGGGATCGTGCCTAGTGCTCCTATGATTATGGGTACGATTTCCACTGGCATATCCCATATCCTTCTTATTTCTATTTTCAGATCTTGATACTTATCAATTTTTTTGTCCCTCTCTTTTCTCTTCAACTCTGGTGTCCCATGGTATTGCGACATCAATGAGTGATACTTTCTTCTTGACTTTGTTCAGTTCAACGTCCACGATATGGTATATTTGCAACGTATCACCCTATCCGTTCTGATACCATAGTCCCAGAGGATCTTTGCGTGATCGTTTTCTATCACTCCCTCAGGTTGGTGCTCGTACCACTTATTACTGCAAGGTAGCTGATGTTTCTTGCACAGGCTCCAGTGGAGGGCTTTTGCCACTGAATCATGCCTCTTTTTGTACTGGTTCTGTGCAAGTGCCGGGCATTCACTTGCTATGTGGTTTATGGTTTCATTTTTCGTATTGCACTTCCTACATATGGGAGAGATGTTATTTCCGTCTATCGTACTTTGAACATATCTGGTTCTTAGGGCCTGATCTTGTGCCGCTGTTATCATTCCTTCAGTTTCCTTCTTTAGCTCTCCCCTCTGTAGCCATGCCAATTGTCATCGCTGGCTAGTTCTTTAGTCTGTCTCATGTATTGTCCGTGCATTGGTTTGTTGTGCCAGTCCTGTGTTCTTTCTATCTTTCTCCTGTCTCTGTATATTTCTGGGTCTTCGTCTACTTTTATTAGTCCTTCTTCCCATGCACTCTTTAGCCACTCGTCTTCACTGGTTTTCAGATATTGCCCCAGTGCTCTGTTTTCAATGTTGACGCAGTCCTCTATTATTATTATTATTATTATTATTATTATTATTATTATTATTATTATTATTATTATTCTAAGGGGTCCACAATAATAAAATTGTTAAAAGTTCGTGTATGATTTATAGTGTTTATAAATTATACACGAACTTTTAACATTTTCATTATTGTGGACCCCTTAGAACATTGTATATACTGAAAAAAGAAACCCACAAAATTACTTTGTATAAACGTGTTCACTTTTATAATTTATAAGTAAAAACGTTATACACAGTAGTATTGTTGGTTTCCTTCTCAATCTTCAGTAGAAACCTGAAATAAGTTTTTGTTTGGTTCATTGAATATGCTCTCCTGAGAGAGAGGTTTTCACCAACCCCCTGAAAAATATATTATTATTATTATTATTATTATTATTATTATTTTATTTATTTATTCACAGGTACTTAAGAGCCCACGCCCTTACTCCGCTGAGGAAGCCTCACATATGGATGATCCGGGTCTTCTTCTTCCCCATCAGTCCCATACTCAGGTAAATGTCCAAGTGTACTGGAGCCGTTCCAAAGGCGTATCGCTAATACTACTACTACTACTACTACTACCACTATACTACTACTACTACTAATACTACTACTACTACTACTAGTACTACTACTAATACTACTACTACTACTACTACTACTACTACTATTAGTACTAACCATTGAAGGAATTGATATCTGCGTAGATGCTACATGCCTGTAATTGTTTCATCTTGTGAAAAGGCCGACGGCAAGGCAATCTTGATGCTTTAAAAGACGGTAATAACAAGTAGTGATAAATTTGTAGTCGAAAGAGGATATTTCATTCTTTTACTGTACCCCTGCTCACATTTTTTCTTACATCTTACTTTCCACCTTCTCCTAACAGTTATTTCATAGTGCAACTGCTTTGTGGTTTTCCTCCTGCTACACCTTTCAAACCTCCTTTACTCTCAATTTCCCTTTCAGCTCTGAATGAGCTCATAGGTCCCAGCGCTAGGCCTATGGCCTAAATTCTATCTCCTGTTCCATTCATTGAAATGCTGTTGTGATATTCCCAACAGGTACCTGGACGCTTGGTGGTACGGCTTCCGAGCCAGACAGGCATGGAAGAAGCACAATTACGGACAGGAGAAGAAATTCTTCGAGGGCTTCCTGGTGGAGAGCGCCGAGGTAGCCATGTTGAGGCTGGTCATTATCTTCCTGGAGGACGCGCCCATCGTCGTCTTGAACCTGGCCATCTTGATCGAGGCTCCCCCGGGGGAGTGGGCCATGGCTCCGGGTAAGAGGTGTCACTGAATTGTTACGTAGCATTTAATTCGGCCTAATGGGTTGGTTATTGGTGAAATGTGGGACTAGTCAAGGAACTCATTACGCATGATTAAATATAAATTTGTTGAAGACTGCAATTAGTTTAGATTGTTAAGGGTTAATAGTTTAGAATTGAAATGAGTTCATATTTTTACATATTATTCACGTGCATTTGTTGGCATTTAGTACTGTTCAGGAAACTGTTGCAGGTTATTCGTGATTAGCTGTTGAAATTTTGGACTTGTCTTAAGGTTATTATAAATTTTTATTGATTATTTGCTTGATTTGACGGTTGGTCACATTTACACAAAGGAGAGCAGTGATGAAGCATATAATCTATTATTTATTTCTTTACTCCAAGGCTATGTAAAGATAATTGAAGTAATACAAGAACGAATGAGATGAAAAGTTTAATGTTGATGGATTCTTTCTTATTAAGTGAATTTTCATTATATGGTGGGGTTCCACAAGGGAATGTTATTTCACCTTTGCTGTTTTCCATTTTCATGAGAAGATTTCGAGTGGAGTAACGATTTATCTGCTTATTTGTGTTTTTATATATCTCTATTCCATATATCTTTCAGTGTTTACATTATATCATACACCTGTATTTTTAACACGTTTGTGTCTACTTTCAGGCATTAAAGAAGATCCCGAAGCCGTTCGTCTGGGGCTGGTCATAGCCAAGCTAGCCTGCACCATGACCTTGGGCGTGGTGCATTACATGTCCTGCAACAAACTCGCTTGGCATTTGGCACATTCCCGGGAAGAGGATGGGCATGGGACCCACACCCCGTCCTCGACCGCTCCCGCATGGGAGAGGAAGGGCATTCTTTCTTGGGTGGCTGAAGTTACCATATATTGCTGGCAATTACTCTCGATTGGTGAGTGCGCCATTGATATCTTGGTGCTGAGACGCTCATTGATTCTTTTAATAACTCGTGAATGTCTTTGGCTGAGACTCAGTTGTTCTCTGTCTGTCTCTGAATAATTCTCTATGAATCGAGACTGCATCTCTCTCTCTCTCTCTCTCTCTCTCTCTCTCTCTCTTCTCTCTCTCTCTCTTATAGGTTTGTAGTCGTGAATATTAAAGTTTTTGGTGGTAGTTATTAGTCAGGATACAACCAAATAGTTAGAAGTATACTTAGAAACTTGAGTTGCCATGGGGCACAGCGTGACCCGATAAACCAGTAGATTTGGTTGCTGTTACTGGCGTTCCAAAACAGGTATCAAGTAACATATCTGCAATAACCTTCTATTGAAGTGATACGGTACTACCGAATATCAAACTTGGCTCCCTTGCAGTTAATTTAAGATTATCTGAGCAGTCAGATTCTGCAACGAACGAAGTGCCTTGATTCAAATTAACAATTAAAAGGTGATTTAGAATCACAGCTCAGTCCAGACCAACAGGCGATTTAAAATTATATATCCAATAGACAGATATTTGACTGTTGCAGAATTTGGCAAGTCTGAAAAAGATGATTTAAAACATTCTTAGTTTTTATAGCTTCCAAAAGTCATTAGGAACCCTGCTCAAAGGGTAGGCTACTTGTTCTTTGGTTTGCATAACCTCCTTGCCAGTTTAAGAAACAGAACAGAAGTCACCGAACATATTTGGTTACAGTTTACGAATTTTGATCAGAAATATAAACGTGACCCTAATCCTTTCTTCAGTAGATTTCTTTATCATAATTAAGATGTAAAGTCTTGTACAACGTACAGTACTATATGATGTCTGTATACATAACAAATATAATAGCAGAAAAGCAACTCTCATAGCATCAAATGTTTGAGTAGTTATTTATAAGAAAATAATTGTAATAAATATAGGTGCTTTTTGATAAGTATATAAGTTTTTTCTTTAAACGAAATACAATTAAGTGAAATGCACTTAAGAGTAGATTATATCAACATAGTTTTGGGACTTCATTTTTATGTAATGAAAGCATTAAGTTTTAGCATGTATGATATTTCTAGTGTCCATGACCACTGATGTGTATTATCATTTGAAAACAAAAATCAATCAATATGTTGTCTTTCAGGCTCCAGAGTGACTGCGTATGCCCTGTTTTCTGTGGTACGTTTCAATCTCCTTTGGGTGCCCATCATAATCCGTTGGTTAATTCACACCTTGTGGATCTACTTTGATGTTCGTGAGATGTCCGTCATCAACTCTGTTGCATTTGGGGGCGTTTACCTCTTCTCCTTCGTTACAACTTCACCAGGGCACCAGGTGAGTGGTCATACCTTTCAAAGTGAAATCACATGTTAGAGGATTATTTATGATATTTTAAATCAGTTTGCAAAGTTTAAAACCACTGCTCTCCAGTTCCCCTCCCAACCTTTGTCAGCATTTATAAAATGATGGTTATTATCATTTTGTTGTAAGTGGTTCCAGTCCAGTGGGAGATTAATTACAGTAAATTGCATCACTATTATCTTATTTTGTTTGTTTTCTTTAGTACCTTTATTTTCATTGAATAAAAGTGGAATTATAATGTTATAATTTAGTGTTGGAAAACTAAAATCTTCTTTTATTATGTGTGCCAGATACTACGCATCCTACTATATTACGTGATAACTTTTGGAGAAAACATCATAATTGCCATTTTGTGGTCGTATTATGCTCCAGATAACTACTTCCAAGCCTGTGGTCTTGCTGTCATGTTTGGAGGTAAGTCTTGTTAGTCTGAACTTTCAAATCCATCATTGAGTTATGGCAGTCCTTAAACCAAAAAAGCACCATATTGAAGAAATTTGGTCTTCAAATTGATTATAATGATTTGATCAATAAATAATGAATTAAACCACGAATAACTCAAATCCCATATGCCCAAAATTCAGGTCAGACTAAAAGTTCACCAGGTCTATAAGAATTTACACACTGTTTTGCAGCAGCAAATATTTAGTTTTTGAAATAAATTTATTAAGAAAATTTTGTCAGAATCTGTATCTTTGTTGATGCTTCCAGTCATTAAATGTTTAAAGCACTACATGTATAACTTATTTGATAGAATTTTCATTTTATTAAAGAAAAAAATTATGGGCTAACCAATGAAGGGTGCTTTGATTCAGTGGTGTAGTAAAATCACTGAATGGTAACAAATATAATATTAAGTATTTGGTCTTGAAAATATTGAAATGTAATGGAATGCTAACTACAAGCTTTGTAATGTATTTTATTATCCATTAAGTGAACTGTATTTTATCAGAATTTAGAAAGTTTTCTACTGAAATTAGAGAGGAATGAAAAATATTATTATAAGCCTTTTAAATTTTTAAAATAAGAATTCAAATTATCAACTCTCATTGATGAATATCTTGTTTCTTGTCACTGGTTTTTGGTGTCTGATTAAATTTTATTTTTTTTTTCCAGGTGCAATTGGAGGCCTCATATTCCTTATGATCTACTATTGCTGGTGTCATCCTGACAGGCAGAACATTTGGGCCTGGCAAAAATTCCATGAGCTGCGGGAAAAGCGACAGAACAGACCAGGCATTGTGTAATAGGCTGTATATATTATTAATATACAATTCATAAAAAAATATAAAAGCTCTCAGGACGAAAGGTTGGAAGTGAACAGGAACTTTTTGTACTATGCAGAAGTCCTTGTCTTTTCTATGCTGTCCTGTTAAATGGCATTTTGATTGCTTGATGGTAAATTCTCTCAGTGTTTTATGGTAGTTTGGAAATTGTCATTAGAAGAACCTTTCAAGTAAGATTTACCTTTTGCTAGGAGTTATAGTTTGTAAAAATATTCTTTGTATGGATTGTACAAATCAGTTATACACCAACATGTATACAGTACATAAAATTGCCAATTTTAAATGTTATTAAGCAACCTTCTTAACAAGAACAAGCTTAGTAATTATAAATGTGAAATCCTGTTGAGTGAGAAAACATATTTTGATAATAAGAAAAATGCGAGTGTTTTAATATGGTGATTTGGTGGGTATTAAGTGCAATGTTACTAGTAAGGACATTTTTCAACTATTTATTCAGCCAGACCTAGTCATTATGTTCATTGTAAATAGTATCTTTTATTATGAGTCTAAGTGATCATGGCTTCCAGGAAGGTTCACAGTACATCACTAGAATTTGTAGTTGTTCAGAAGTTGTTTTCTGAGGATTGATTGACAATGAGGTTGTGCAGAAATGTAGTTTTACATATTTAGTCTGTCACTTGATTCAAGCTATACACGCTGAATTTGTTATTCAGTATCTTGAATTTTTTCATTGTTATGCATTTGAATAATATCTGTGGTTCCCCTGGTCTTTCTTAAACACTTAGATTTTACAATGCAGATGATGCCAGTCTCTCAATGAAGCATCTGTGTAACGCGAATTCTTATCGTAATGCAAATAGAATACTTAATATGGAAACCTAGTCAAACTTCTTGACATACGTACTTGGTTTGTGTTTGTTAGGAGGGAGAAAGGTTAATTATTTTTGAAAGTGCTAGTTGTTTTAAGGCCCCGTCATATTTGGCTGTTTGGTGAGACATTTTGTGAAAGTTGTTGAAAAAGATCTTTTTATTCTTGTTAACTAATTCAGTAAGCCTTTTCTGTGATGCTTAAATAAAAGATATATTTTATGTAGCATATTTGAAATGAAGACTTATGTGCCTCTTCTGCAAGCTCTTGATATATATTTGTACCTCCCTCTAACCACTTGTGCCTGTTGAATACCATGTAAACATTTGTGCCTTTTGGTTGAAATAATTATAGGAGGAAAATCATATAAGCATTCATGCATTTTGATTTAGCTCTGGAATCAATTTGTGCCTTGTCAGTATGATATCTGGTATTCCTTGAAATAAGACATTTTATTTCATATTTGGTTCTCTTATGTGAGATTCAAGTGTGTGTGACAGGTAATCACTTTTGTTGACCAGTTTTGCTTTGCATTTAGAAGAGGTATATAGAAAGTAAAATAACATCGCAATGACTGTACAAGGATCCTCAAAGTTCTTCTGTGTGATATGGCAGGTAGAATTTATAGAATGCAATGTACTATAACTACAAAAACTATATACATATTAACAAACCAAGTTAGCAACACTAAATAGTGCCACAACGGTCAATGATTCATATTCTTATGTTGTAATATGGAAATCTTGGGATTTAGAGATAAAAGCATACAGAAACAAATTTGGGGTATCACCTTGAAGCTGATTAAGACAGGAAAAACAAAAATGTTGATACAGGTGTGATTTTGTACTAGAATAACTATTTTCTTTATATTTTATGTTTACAGGCCCTGTAGGTACTATTTCAAACATTTGTACTGTGTGATATATACATTTTTTTTATTGTATCATTAACTAAAGCCGCCATGTGATAATTGTTCCATTGTTTGTTATCCCTAGTTTTACAGAAGACAGTATCTTCATCACCATGGTAAGGGAAAGTTAAACCTTTGACAAATTAAATATCATTACTCCTTGACTCTCTTAACTTCCCATCAAGCCATTTCACTTTCTTGCAACTTGTATTTAGTATCCCTTATTTTCATGACCCACAACAGTCATCATTATATGAAGATTTAACAATTTTGTATCACTTATTGAAGCAATGTCGCTGAAAAGGCATTAAATTTGTAAGTCAGGGCAACCTTACTCTTATAAATCATCAGGTCATTGATGAGATCACACCAGGTCTGGAGCATTTGAGTAGTTGGTAATAGGGTGCTGTACTTATAGGGTGTGCAATTTCAAAAGAACACCTTAAAAATATATAGTGTTTATTTTGTCTGTGAGAATTTTGTGAGTGAGAGATTGAACACTATAGTTAAGTAGTGTGTGCTTGTCTGAGAACTAAAAATGAACCAGTCATTTGGATGTGATGCCGAATACATCAAACTTCATAGGTGGAATGAGGACTGTGGGTGTGTGTTGTTGAATTGCAAAAAAACACTAGAAATGAAACGACTATTTGCATGTGAGGTGAAAAATATTCTTGAAGTTCCTATCTTCTGTTCCTTTGTGCTGTACATAACATGTTGAAAACATTTAATCTGGAGTAAATCCTTTTCTAAAGGGTTTTGATGTGGAAAAGGCTAATTGGAGAGGCTGCTGTGGTAGTGTTTTTCACTCGCCCCAGATTCATACCGACACCCTTTTAGAAAGGGTGAGTGAGTCAGAATATTCTGGCATGTCCAATTTAGCAGTTCTCTGGTATTTTAGCAATAATTTACCTTAGAAATAGTGCTAAAGGAACGTATTTCACGGAGCGACACGGCTTCCTCGCCCAGAAATAGATTTTTCCTACATCAAAATCCCTTTATTAGGCATGCACTTTTATTAGATAGTCAAATGTACAGGGTTGTGCCTCTCTTCACGTAATGCATTTTACTTTTGGGATTTTCAGTTCTATAGTATTCCAAGAAACTGCTATTTTGAAGAATTAAAGATATCATTTCTTGTTGAAGATATAACCTTTGCAATCTATTAGTTGATAAGTTCACTACTTTTCAAGGTTTAGAAGACTTGAAAACATGTTTAAATTTTATGAAGTTCTCTTCTTGGGATATGTAGAGGGTAACGCATTTATCGGCAATTAAATTGAAGTACGTACTGTATAAAGCTCAGTGCTAAAATTTGTGTACATCCAGATTTTATTGTGAACTGTGTAGTTGCTAAACTTTTCCTGTCATGTAGTGAAAACAAAAACTTGAATTGACAAGAAACGGGTAAACAAATACATAGAGAGAAAATAACAATAGAAACATTTCTGAGCCTTACCCCTATCAATTTAAACAAATATTTTAGATTTATCATGTTACAAAAAGAATGAAAATATCCACACCTTAGCAGAGCTAATTCTTCATTTTTTTGTTTAGTTCACTGGCAACAATTTACTTCATGAGAACTTACAAATGAGGTTTAAGATACATCTTATTTTATTTATTTTAAAGAATTTCTTTTCTAAGCAGATCTGTGATTAGTATGTGAAAATTCTTAAGTATCTTTACTAAGAAAAATTGTAGGAACTGTGAAAGTATTGAAAGAAATGAGATAGTTTTGTTTATCATAGGATGTTAAAATTACAATGACTCCTTTTGAAATTACATATCTGTAAAATCAGTGGCATTTCATAATTTGCCTCCATTTGTAGCAAACTTTTCTACTTTTTTTCTTTTCATCCATGCCTTTGTTTACTTCTATAGTGCATATTGGTATTTTACGTCAACTAGCTCACTATGAAGGTAAAACCCACAGTGTGCCATTGGCAGTGCTCTATAGGCTGTACCAGTGATTCATATTGCATCCCCTCCATTCCCATGAAACATTTCTGACCTTTCACTTTTCTGCCGTTCCCCTGATTTCTTCTTGACTAGTTGTCCATCTTTCATTTTTACACAATATTTGTGAACAAACCCAACTTCATGGAAGTAAAGAAAAGTGACTTAGTGTTTTGCATAAATTAGTGAACACTGATAGCAATTACTGAGAATGCAAATTACTGTATTATGATAGGTGCCACCTTTTGCACCTACAATTACAATTCCTATGTAAGCTATCATTTTGTGCTATACAAAAGCATGTTCACATGCAAGTGTGAGAAGAAACAAGGCTTACCATTCAGTTGAAAGTTTGTCTTGTTTCATACCATATATTATAAGAGAGACAATTGTAAGACTGTGAAAGCTATAGATGTTGTGATCTTTAACTGTATAATTAAAACACTACCGAATTCATTGTAGTCCTCTTGATGTTTTTAATGTTCTTTTAAACAGAAATTAATGACAGAGAATGTATATTTTTAGATATCTAGTATTTTTTTCATGCAATTACCTATACATGAACTTGATTACTGTATCATGAACAGTTTTGTATCAAATCTATTCAGACAATGCAAAGATGGGTATTTTTATTACGTACTGTTGTTACTTTGTAGTTGTATGCTGCCTGCCATGTACGTATTAATGCTATTAAATGAATTTTATACAATCTTAATCATTTAACCCAATTTATCAATTTTTTGCAAGCTGAGTCAGAAGTAGGTTCACCAAGTCATATACGCATGACAAGAAGTTGCCATTTAGTGTGCGTATACTGTATTTTGAGTTTTATTTATAAAGGATTTCTTGTGCAAAATAAATTAATGCACAAGTTGGTTAATCAAATTGTATGTTTCAAAATAGTAGTATTTCTCCTTCAAAATTAACAGACAACTGCTTAGCTCTTAGCACCTTGTAATTCATCTACTGTGGCTTAAAACATTAAGTTGACTATAAGCCCCTAATTTGCTAGTTGATTTCCAGTATTAACCAGTAACAATTTTCATTTCCAGTTGGCTAATTTTGGTTTCTGGGTGACAGCAATTGGATCAGTTCTTACTTTTTTTTTTTTCGTGGTAAGTGGTGTTTGTTCTTACCATATTCAGTTAATATAGTAGTACTGTATATTCATTCCTGACATTTAGGTATAGTACTATGGTTGGTGAACTTGTTACATATCTCTTGAAGAATTTATAAAGTGGGAAAGGTACTGATTAATTGAGTGTTGAATTTTTCCGTTTACCAATGTATTTAAAGACAGTGGGTACTATTCCATAGCATAATATCCCCTGAGTGCTGTGGCATGTCAGTTAGCTATATGCTTATACTATTTTTTTATATCCTTGAATGCCATAGAGAAGTTAGGACCACCCCAACCAAATTTAAGTAAGCTTTTTATACTACAGTTATAAAGATTTTCAGTAATTATGCATATTGAACTGTAAAGCTTCCTTGAAAAAATTTATTTTTACTCATGGATACATATTTACAAAATTATTATATATGTACGCTATGTAATTCATAAAATAAACTTGTAAACTGGGATACTACTGGGAAGATGCATATTCTCATTAGTGTTACAATTTTTTTTTTGTACTGAAATTTAAGCGTAGCTTATCTGATTTGACACATGAAGTGCAGATAATTGTTTCCCATAATTCCATAGTGCCTGATGATTTTGCTGCTGGGACTAGACCCGTAAGATTGCAGATCAAGTATTGTCAAAAATAATTAGCAACATGTCTGATGCTTGGAATCCTGCACTTTCAAAGAAAATCCACCTTCATGTTATAGAAGCTCTTATTCATGGTTGTTACTTAGTGCTTTGACTTTTCTTTCAACCATGAACCCAACTGTATGTTGGTGAGTACTGAAGTGATATTTGCAGTTTTAATTGGTCTTATTAGTTTTTGCATGAAATGATGTCTGCATATAAAAAGACAACAAGGAAGGTATCAAGTGAGATTTTAAAGAATTTTTAAGTTTCATTGAGCTTTCCTGTGTAACAATAAAACCAAAGGGGCAACATTGCTATACAGTAATTTATTTTTCAAAATCAACAGTAGACGCTATGTATCAACAGCTAAAATGCTTGAAATTTGTAAATTAGAAAGGCTGTAAACTAGCTTTAAAAACACACCTGGATACTTACTTATTCAGGACATTATGTCTAGATTGCCAAAGCAGACTAGTAAACATGAAAAGCTGATTCTTCAATTCAAGGAGGCGAGAGCAAGATGGCAATTTGCAAAAGCTTCTTTCTTTTGGGATTAAGTGAAATTCAGATGTATCAGCATGGTGTTCTGTTGTGACTTGATGCTTTAGTTGTTTTGTCAGTCCTAATTTAATATTGAATGCATTTAAATTTACACTGTAGATTGTAATGGTGATGCAACATATTATAAGCAAAGAATAATTTACTCTTTAAGTCTAAGTAAATATTTTATTAGAGAATGCAAAATTCATGTTGCTTGTGAGAATGTAAAATAGGGAAATTTCATACTTATAGCATAAGATAAGAAGAATAATAAAAGGGTCTTCATTTTCCTGGAACCATAGTAATTTTTCTTTGTCAGTTAAATATGCTTAACTACAATGTATCCATGTACATTACTCAACACTATATAAACCAGCTTTTATTCTTTAAACAATTTTGAAATGAGTTCTATTCATCAGTATGTAATTTTTAAAATAAAATTAACAAGTGCTTAATTTTTCAGGAATCAAGTAACTAGGAGACTCATATGGAAATGACCTCACTCTTACCAGGCCAGCTAAGGTACGGAAATACGTATAGTAGATTCACAACCGTGCATTTGATGTTTAGGCCAGTCCCTTACGACGCTCCTGATAAGTCTCTCAAAAGTATCCCTCAGGAGAGGTGGAACATACATCCTACCTATGTTAACCCTCTCAAGAGACTGAGAGTTTCCAGCCTTGTGACTGGATTATCAACAGCCAATCAGGAGCGTCGTATGAGACTGGCCTAGACGTCAAATGCACGGTTGATGTGAATCTACTATAGTAGACTACAGTTTTCACAGAACGCCTAGACATTGCTTTCGTACATAACGACAGTTATCCTTTTCTTCTTGGCAGCCATGTTTAAGAGGGTTGTCCAAGGATCTTCAGCAGGACCAACATGGGCATCTGAGCTGTCCTCCTCTTCATGTACCTTGGCAAGTGCCACGTTGAGGTCCCGTAACTCCCTCACCAGTTCCATATCCATGTCGACCTGGAATATTTGAAGTGGTTAAGTCAATCCTTAATGCTTTTGTAACTTCATCTAATGTGCTTCATATTTGATTGGGAGATGTTTTCCATACTTAATTAACCCATTCAGACTATCATTCGTTTGTGTGCTGTACACAGAAAACTCACCAAGATTTGAAGGAGTAAAGGAATTTTTGGTTTTTATGAAAGTCATCACTAGTGAACAAAGTTTAAGGTTAGGATAAACCCATTATGAAAGTTCTCTCCAACATAGGAATTGTTCATGTCTTTACAATACATAAATAGTTTTTTTGTTGCAACGAACCATACGAAATCAGGCCATGAAATCTGTCAAAACTTTTTCCAAAATACTTTTGCTATAGTACTGAATAGGGTAACCAACCACTTTAGCTTCAGGGTGGAAAAGACCAAGTTGATTTTATGTGATGTTAGAATCCAGGATGGTACCGTAAATTTATCCAGTAATTTCGCCAATGAAAATGCCATAAAAAAAAAGCATATGCAAAATACTTTACACAGAACACATTCAAGCATCCTCACTATCTCGTATACTACAATTATAGCACTTTAATATTGTAAAAAAAAAAGACATCCTAAAACTAGACGTAAGTGAAACAGCAGCTAAAAATCAAAACATTAAAATCTTATTAACATCAAACTAGAGCATTTCAAATATACGACAAACCCAACATATACCAATTTTGGTCTTCATTATTTTGCCAGCCTTCTTTTCTCCAAGTCGTTTCCTTCAACTGGTTATCTTCCTCTTTTTATATTTATTATATATTTAATTTTCTTCAGAAACTAATCTGCCGCCGACATTATGTATTGGATTAGGTTTTACGTTTAAAAAAATCAGGAATATGTAAACTACATCGCATTATTTTCAACATTTATCTGATGTAAGAGCTGATAAATGATAAGTATATTTTTAGATTAATTATTTCTTCGCGTTAATGCAGTTATTAACAAACATCCACCAATATAAAAAGGGCAACAAATTCAGAATCAACCACGAGTGTTTGGTATGCACATGGAAAAAATATTAAGTCTACCATAGGTCCGTAGATACAATTATATACATGCTCTTTGAAAGATATACAATAGAAAACGAAGATGACGCGTTGACTTATAAAGGGGTAAACTTCATTTAAGTGTGAAAATAAGTAGGGATATTTTTTCGTGGGAGATAAAAAGTGCAGAAATAAAATATTTTTATACGCTGTTATGAAATTGTTTTGTTCTTTTGCTCTTTCATACCTCATGCTGAACTGTTTGTCTGGTGATCTTTTCATACTTTGTTTACTTACCTGATGGAGGGACAGTCAGAGCAATGTACCACATAATTCCCTTTACTTTTGCATTTCCTTTTGTTTATTTCTTTTGTAACTATTTGATTTAATTAGATTTACTTTGGGGATCTTATATAGTTTGTATTACATTTATTATTGGGTCATTGCTAATTATATTCATGGTTGGTTCAGGTAATAATCTACTGATGTTTAAGTTGAATAAAGCTTGGATAGCAGCAGACTAGTCTTTTAATGTCATAACAATTTATTCAACTTAAACTATGGAGAAACAATTGAAGCCTACCCGTCTGGATCTGGACCCCAGCTCCCATTCTGCAGCAAAGGAATGGCGGCATTGGCACAAGACGTTTTACAACTTTATTCAAGAATGTGGTGAAATGGCTCCAAATAAACTAAGGACACTCGTGAACTATGTCAGTCCTAATGTGTATGAATACATTGAGGAGTGTGTGAATTATGATACTGCCATTTCCACTTTGGAAAAGGTATATATTAAGGCACCTAATGAAATATTCACCAGGCATTTACTTGTTACTCGCCAACAAAAGGCAGGAGAAACTTTGGATGAGTTTTCGAGAGAATTGCGTAAATTACGCAAGGACTGTAATTTAAAGGCAGTTAGTGCAGAACAGTACAGAGAAGAGCTGATCAGGGATGCTTTTATAAATGGCCTAGCCTCACCTATGATTCGGCAGCGTCTCCTTGAAAATAAAACTCTAGACTTAAAGGCAGCTTACGACCAGGCTTACTCTTTAGACCTTGCGCAACGTAATGCTAGTTTTTACAGTCACATGCTTCCTCATGTTGGGCATACTGCTGCTGTGGTTACCCCTGATCATGCTCTTATTGCAGATGATCATGTGAAGAGTGGACCAAAGTCTGAGAGCTGTGAGGTAACTGTTGGAAATCAAGTGTTAGCAGCTACTCTGTCCATGAAGAGAAAGGGCTTTTTTTTGTGGAGGTCCCTATCATATTCGTACACACTGTCCAGCTCGGGATTCCATTTGCAATAAATGTGGCAGGAAGGGGCATTTTGCAAAAGCGTGCCTGTCCAAACAATCTGCATATGGAGGTAAATCTACAGCAGCTACAGTATTTGATCCCTCACAGTCATCTGTTCTTGCGACTAACGCTGGGACCACTTTTCCTCAGAGCCTCTATCGGGCAGCTACCACAACAACAATCAATGGACAGAAGTTGACAGCCCTTGTCGACTCGTGCAGTGATGACAGTTATATAGATGCAGGTGTAGCATGGGAATTGAAGCTGCCAATACATCCCACCGATAAAGACGTCGCTTTAGCACAGAAATCTTTGCATACAAACTCTCCAGGTTGTGTCAATGTGGACTTGACTCTTCATCTTAATGGAGAAACTTATCCATCCACGCGTCTAGCAGTAATGAAGGATTGATGTTCGGGAGTATTACTTGGTCAGGAGACTTCCATGAACAGCATCAGAAAGCGACTATTGAATATGGTGGACCGAAACCTGCGCTCAACTTATCTGGTGCTAACTCCTACCGTTCGTTGGCAGCTGCTGCTGTGGATGAGCCTTCTATCTTCCAGCATTTGTTACCTAATTGTAAGCCTATTGTCACCAAATCACGACACTACTGTAAAGATGACAAAGAATTCATTGAAGCGGAGACTAGTTGTCTCTTGGCTGAGGGTGTTATTGACGACAGCATATCGCCGTGGAGAGCTCAAGTTGTGGTGGTTAAGGATCCCTTAAATCGACATAAGAAAAGGATGTGTGTTGATTATTCACAAACTATCAACCTGTATACAGAACTGGATGCTTATCCATTACCTCAGATTGACACCATGGTTAATGAACTCCTAACATATAGAGTATTTTCGACTTTTGACTTGAAAAGCACTTACCACCAAATCCCACTAAAGGAATCAGACAAGAAGTATACAGCTTTTGAAGCCAACAGATGCCTGTACCAGTTCTGTAGAGTACCTTTTGGAGTTACCAATGGAGTTGCAGTCTTTCAACGAACTATGGATAAGATGGTGAAAAAAGAAAACTTATACAAGGTGCTTTCCCATATTTGGACAATATCACTATTGCTGGACACACTCAAGAACAACATGTTCAGAATGTGCAGCGTTTCCTTGAGGTCATCAACGAGGAACTTAACTCTCAATGCTACTAAAACTATTAAATCTGTGAGTACCATTAACATTCTTGGCTACTGTGTGGGGAATGGTGTTATAAAGCCTGACATGGAAAGACTCCAGCCTCTACAAGAACTACCACCTCCCTCTAGTCAAGGATCTTTAAAGAGGGCAATGGGTATGTTTGCTTATTATGCTAACTGGATACAGAATGTTTCTGCTAAGATTCAACCACTTGCAAGAGTAAAGAAATTTCCTTTAAATGAAGAAGCTTTGCAGGCTTTTGAACTACTCAAACGGGAACTTGAAGGAGCAACACTACACTCCGTGGATGAAAATTTGCCTTTTGAGGTCGAATGTGATGCCTCTGAAGTAGCAGTCTCGGCAGTACTCAACCAGAGTGGCAGGCCTGTGGCCTTCATGTCTACGACTTTACAAGGAAGTGAAGTGCACTATCACATCATAGAAAAGGAGGCCATGGCTATCGTGGAAGCTGTTCGTAAGTGGAGTCATTTCCTTGCTAGACAGCACTTTGATCTCGTTACAGACCAATGTTCAGTTGCTTTCATGTTCGATAAGAGGAAACGCACTAAAGTTAAGAATAATAAGATCCAGGGATGGCGGATGGAACTCGCAGCCTTCAGTTATACGTACATTATCGCCCCGGTAAAGAGAATGTGGTTCCTGATGCCTTCACTCAAGCTTTTTGCGGTTCTGTGGTTTCCATGTCATCTACCCATACTGAACTACATGGGAATCTGTGCCATCCAGGAGTGACTCGCTTATTGCACTTTGTGAGATCGAAAAATCTTCCCTTTTCCACTGAGAACGTTAAGGTCTGTGCTTCCTGCAGGATATGCGCCGAGTTGAAACCGAGGCGACACAACCAATGGAGAGATTAAGCATTGACTTTAAGGGACCAGTTCCGACGGCCTCACGCAACCCCTATCTACTTATTGTGGTTGATGAATATTCTCGTTTTCCTTTCGCTTTTCCATGTCCCAACATGAACACAACTACAGTGATTAAGTGCTTAGAACAAATATTCAGCCTGTGTGGGATGCCTCAGTATATACATTCAGATCAGGGAACCTCATTCATGTCCAGGGAGCTCAAAACCTATCTCGCACAGAAGGGAGTTGCAACAAGTCGAACTACCCCTTTTCACCCAATCGTTTAATGGGCAAGTGGAGCGGCTCAACGGTACTGTATGGAAGTCAATCCAGCTGGCACTCAGGTCCCAAAATCTTCCCGATCGGCACTGGGAATTAGTACTACTCACTGATGTAATACATTCACTTAGATCCCTTCTGTCGACAGCAACTAATGTCACACCCCACGAACAGTTTTTTGGATTTCCGCGCCGCTCATCCTCTGGGAGCTCTCTGCCTTCATGGCTTATGTCGTCAGGACCGGTATTACTGAGGAGGTTTGTCAGAACAAGCAAAACTGAACCCCTGGTGGATGAAGTTGAACTATTAGATGCTAACCCAACATATGCTAAAATTAGATACCCCAGCGGACGAGAGTCAACAGTTTCCATACGTGACTTGGCCCCATGCCCTAGGGACTATTCTGTTGCTGAAAGTCAAGAACTCCCTTCTGTCCCATTGTCACCAGAGGCCGTACAATCTCACTCTCCAGTGTCACCCACAACAACCCATCAAGAGTTTCCGGAGGGCATGGAACTTCACCCAGAAGCTGAGATTGGAACAGAGGCTGCATTGCCTCCAGTACGAGATCAACCCGGGTGTCAAGGGCTCCGGACCGATACGGATGGGATTGATTACTTATGAAGTGATGTAACCAATTTTATACCTAGAGGGGAAGAATATTATGAAATTGTTTTGTTCTTTTGCTCTTTCATACCTCATGCTGAACTGTTTGTCTGGTGATCTTTTCATGCTTTGTTTACTTACCTGATGGAGGGACAGTCAGAGCAATGTACCAAGTAATTCCCTTTTCTTTTGTATTTCCTTTTTTTTATTTCTTTTGTATCTGTTTGATTTTATTAGATTTACTTTGGGGATCTTATATAGTTTATTACATTTATTATGGGGTCATTGCTTGTACGATATGTTCTTTGGCCATGCGCTGCCGAGCATGCATCCGTTATCTGTAATTCTGTATACGCTGTTGCGAGTCAGTTGGCTCCTGAGTATCCTGTAATAAAGTTCAGTCTCCAGAACGTTGTGTCATTGCAAACCCAACATGGTGCAGTGAGTAGGATAAGGACCAAGCCATACCCCAGATACGTCGACCACCCCAGGCCACGCCGAGGCGTGCCTCACCTGCAATGCCAAGGGCCTTGTCACAGGCCGTCATGCAAGCACAGACGTTATTTGCAGACCAGCAGCGTGCCATCCATTCCCTTCAGGATGCCCTTCCCGGTTCAGGAGCACGTGCCGGTAAAGTTCCTGTCTCTGCTGCCCCTGAGAAGTGTGAGGCGGTAATGTCCTCGGCAGCGTTCAGATCCTGGAGACGTTCAATGACGTATTGGATTCACCTTAACAAGTTCCCGCCGCAGGATGTTGTCCTGCACATTAGGCTCAACTGTGTACCGGCGTTGCAACGTGCACTGGACGCTCGGTATTCAGATGCCAAATGGAATGCCCTCGCCCCAGACGCGGCTCTGGACGCCATCGGGAATATTGTGTTGCGGTCGTCGAATCAGGCAGTTCAGTGGTCTGAATTCTTTGCCCTCGCACAAGGGCGCGAGGAATCAGTGAGCGACTATTTTTCGAGGTGTGTTCAGAAGGCCACCGACTGTGATTTTGAGTGTCCCAAATGCGGGGAGTGTTTAATAGAGTACATGCTGTTGCGGAAAATAATGGTAGGCCTCAGTGACCCTGTATTAAAGAGGCATGTTTTTCAGGCATGTGAGA
This sequence comes from Macrobrachium nipponense, assembly GCF_015104395.2. NCBI lineage: Eukaryota > Metazoa > Arthropoda > Malacostraca > Decapoda > Palaemonidae > Macrobrachium > Macrobrachium nipponense. Next base: position 9,587,957 of record NC_087206.1, read on the forward strand.
CATTTAAAAGTGTAGATGCCCTTCAGGCACTGTGCTGCACTTTCGAAGCTGCACGCCAAGATGTTTAAAGTGTCCCGCGCGTCGCTATCAGTGAGAGGGAGTCTGCTGGCGCCTCGAGTGATGACGTCACAGGCATTGATGACGTAGAGCCAGACGTCGCGGTGTTGCGCGGCAATTCCAATGTGAAGCGTTGCGGAAATTGTGGGGGGCGCCATCCCTTTGGTCGAGCGTCGTGCCCAGCAAGAGGTATGACGTGCCACGGGTGCCAAAAGGTAGGGCCCTTTCAGAAATGCTGCAGGAATACGAAGAAAGCACCGCTTGCCTCGAGTCTAGCGATTGTTGCAGACACGCACCTCTCCCCCCACCCCACAATCAAGGCTTGTGTTTCCCATAGAAACGGGAATTCAGTATCCACACTCGTCGTAGCAGACACAGGAGCACAGATCTGCGTTGCCGGACCCACGATTCTCTCAAGACTGCAAATAAATTCACTGGAGTTGCAGCCGCGAACAGGTCTGAGGGACGTAGCTAATCTCCGAGTGAGATGTCTTGGATCAACGGCATGCTTCATTGATATAGGTGCGACGCACGAAGCAGGAGGTTTACTTTGTGCCGACGGCCAAGAACTTCTATATATCGCTGAATGCTTGTAAGGAGCTGGGAATAGTACCCCCTGACTCCCCTCACCCCTACCATCTTGTTGCATCAGCTGATGTGCTTAATGAAGACGTCGCACGGCCTAACTCCCCTAAGACAATGAAGCCTTACCCATCCCGCCTGTGGAGGAGAATATACCGAGACTTGAGGAATGGTTATTACGGCATTTCTCTTCAACAACCTTTAATACAACCAGGGAACCGTTACCTGTCATGACGGGCAAGCAGCACCACATCCATTTGTTGCCTGATGCCGTGCCTTATGCCTGTCACATGCCCGCGACAATCCCTAAGCATTGGGAAGAGGAGGTCAAGGCTCAACTTGACGAGGACGTTCGGAAGGGCGTGATAGAACCAGTCCCAGTGGGGGATGCAACGGAATGGTGTGCAAGGATGGTCGTTGTCGCCAAGAAGACGGGTCAACCTCGCCGCACAGTAGACTTCCAGCGCCTCAACGCCCACTGTCTTCGGGAAACTCATCATACACCGGCACCCTTCGACATAATTTCAAGCATCCCCATTCATACGTACAATACTACGGCGGACGCCCACTGGGGTTTCCATCAGTGGAATTGGACGAAGACAGCCGCCCGCTTACGACCTTTATCACTCCATGGGGACGATACCGTTATCGTAGAACACCCATGGGTCACTGTTCGGCGTCGGACGCCTACACAAAAAGATTTGATGATGCCCTGCAAGACATCACCAGAAAGCATAAATGCATTGACGACACTTTGCTATACGATCACAGCATTGAAGAGGCGTTCTGGCATGTATATGAATTCCTGTCAACGTGTGCCAATGCAGGTATCACACTCAAGCTCGAGAAGTTTAAATTCTGCAAGAGAGGTCACTTTCGTCGGTTATTACCTGGGATGGGAGTCATACAAACCCGCAGACGAACGACTAGACGCCATTCGTAACTTCCATATGCCAGAGAAGCCCTCCATCATGGATATTAGGTCGTGGTTCGGGTTCGTGAATCAGTTAGCTCCCTTCCTTGCAACGGCGCCCATCATGGAGCCCTTTAGGGACCTCCTCAGAAAGCCCACTGGAAAAAACGTTTACTGGGATAGTCAGCTACGTGACAAACTCCGGCAGGCACAGGAGGTCATCTGTCAATTAGCCAAGGACGGCTTGGCATATTACGACAAAACACGCCCTACGACGATAATGACGGATTGGAGTAAAGAAGGTATCGGGTTCGTAGTCCTTCAGCAGTATTGTATTTGTCAGTCAGCTGACAGCCCCTTTTGTTGCAAGGGCGGCTGGCGCCTTGCTCTGTGTGGTAGTCGACAACTCACCTCCTCTGAAGCTGGGTATGCCCCCGTAGAAGGAGAAGCCCTGGCACTTACCTGGTGCTTGCGGAAGGCCAGGCTGTTCCTACTTGGGTGTCCTAATCTCACCATCATCACGGACCACCATCCTCTCGTCAAGCTGCTGGGTGACAGAGCCCTCAAGGACGTCATCAACCCGAGATTATTCAACCTGAAAGAGAAGACACTCCAGTTCAAGTTCCACATGAAATACCTGCCCGGAAAAAGGAACACTGCCGCAGATTTTCTTTCAAGGTACCCGACCATGCGAGCACCCCGCGAAGCTTCCGACGTGGATTTGGAGGACGACATTCAAATGGCAGTGGCATGTGCAACCGTGGCCGCCTTGGAACCGGATATCATCGTGTTGGATGAAGACTGCGTCAGTAGCGCCGCATCTAACGACCCTGTATATCAGCTCTTGCTTGCAAGGGTTGCAGCGGGCGACTGGCCCCAACAGAAGTCGCAAGAACTCGCTTGCCTTCGCCCCTTCTTCAGCGTTCGGGACCGGCTAGCCATCAACCAGGATCTGGTGACATACTCAGTGGACCAAGGATGTGTTCGCTTGGTTATACCCGAGGATTTATGCCGCTAACCTACACGCAGGACACCAAGGCCTCGACTCGATGCTTAGAAGGGCCAGGCAGTCGGTCTATTGGCCGGGAATAGAAGGGGACCTTCAGCATTGCCGCGCCCGATGCACTTCATGCGATGAACATGCCCCCTCACTGCCTCCTGAAGAAATGATACACACGCCGCCTGCGGAATATCCCTTCCAGCAAGTCGTCGCAGATATGTTCCAGATAGAAGGCAGTGTATACATGGTGTATGCGGATAGACTAACAGGTTGGTTAGAAGTGGCTCATTTCCCCAATGGTGCCACGTCTAACAAAATCAGTAATCACCTTCGATCATATTTCTCGCGTTGGGGAGCCCCAGAACAAATATCAACTGATGGAGGCACGAACTTGGCCAGCGAGGAGATGGAGGCCTTCTTCAGGAGATGGGGAGTCAAGGTCCGGCTGTCGTCGGCCCAGTATCCCCAGTCTAACGGCAGGGCAGAAGCAGTTGTCAAATCGGTGAAGAGGCTACTCCGGGAAAATACGTTAAAGGGTGGGAGCCCTTGAGTCGGACAAAACGGCCCTGGCGATACTTCAGTATCTCAACACTCCTCTCAGCGAAATTAACAAGTCGCCGTCTCAGCTTGCAACGGGTCGCCAGCTGTGCGATGGGGTACCGATGGCCAGGAGACACCTGTTAGTAGACAGATATTGGAGGCAGACGATACGTCGAAGGGAGTTACAAGTGGCAAGGTCGCAGGAGGCGATGCGCATCCCTGGCACTACCAGAAGACTGCCGCCCATCGAACTAGGTACCCATGTACGCATACAAAACCAAGCTACCAAGCAATGGGATCGAACGGGCATAGTAACAGAAACAAAGCCCCATCGTCAGTACACCGTCAAGCTTAATGGGAGCGGCAGGCTGTCAAAAAGAAACAGACGACACCTGAGAGTCATCGCTCCGCCCTCTGGCACGCCCATGTCTCAGCACGAGTCCTCCGCAAACCATACCCCGACAGAACAGGGGACACGCACCACACAGGAGCCCAACCGCCGTAATAGGCCCAGAAGAGCCGCAGGTAAACCCAAGTGGCTCAAAGACTTTGTAGAGTGATGTTATTATCTTTTGTATGCAATTGCATCAGGAATTGATATTTCTTTTCAGAGAATTTATGTATTTTATTTCGTTTTTGTGTATGCATCGAGAAGTTAGCTTTAATTTTTTGTTTCTTCTCTTGTCTCTCATTTCTCATTGATCTAAGGGCATTTTTCCCCTTTTTATTTTTTGTCATGTATAAGAATGTTCTTGGGGGGGGGATGTACGATATGTTTTGTATTTTTCCCCTTTTTATTTTTGCCATGTATAAGTATATTCTTGAGGGGGGGATGTACGATATGTTCTTCGGCCATGCGCTGCCGAGCATGCATCCGTTATCTGTAATTCTGTATACGCTGTTGCGAGTCAGTTGGCTCCTGAGTATCCTGTAATAAAGTTCAGTCTCCAGGACGTTGTGTCATTGCAAACCCAACATTGCTAATTATATTCATGGTTGTTTCAGGTAATAATCTACTGAAGTTTAAGTTTAATAAAGCTTGGATAGCAGCAGACAAGCCATTTAATGTCATAACATACTCAAATTCATGTTACTCAAGGAAATGTCTCAAAAGTGAAAGAGGTATTATTTCACTTTAAACTGTTACTTGACATTGGAGTTTATATGCTGCGATCTTTTTTCCCCTAACTATTCCCGTAGCTATATGTATGAACTCATGTTCAGATCAACGGCAAATTTACTGTTAGTCAGATATTTAACATTAAAACAAAGGAAAAGGAAATTTTCAATGCCAAAATGTGGTAATGGTTTAAATCAATATTTAAACTAGTAGTTGTTAAACCCTCTCAAGTCTTAATTAACTCTTGTCCTATATTCTGCAAGCATTTGTTCAATAGCATTCATAATTGTAGTACTAATTGAATTGAACTTTACCGTCCCAGCTCCTGTTTCCGCCATTCTTCTCATGGCTTCGGCCAGCGGCCCAGAGAGGGTGTGCAGTCGAGTAGAAAGTTGCTTCATGTGGTCCCACGAGGTGGCGTACTGTCGACGAACCAGTTCGATGACGGTTGAAGTGAGTGACAGTCCAACCAACACGTAGATCGTGCAGAAAAACACGTCTTCTGTCGAGATATTGAGAAACAGCATGACAGGTAATGATAAGTTTCTTGGTTCACAAACACCGGTGTGACTGATTTTATGAAATGATTGGCAATTTAGAATGACCGTCACAGGTTGAGCTATGATATTTACAATATGCCAACTTAATCTATATTTCATCACCGTATACTTTACATGTTGTTTAGAAGACTTTACAGAGAAATAATGGACTTAAAGCCGCGTGGGATCAGTTAAACCCAATCATATAGGCCTAGTTTCGGAAACCTACAAAAAACTACTAAAATAAACGACTATAGTAAGAGCTGTAGCCGCCAAATTTAGAAGTAGCACGGACTCCTGTGGTTTATACGGGACCGTAGTTAACTCTGTAAGTAATATTTCCAAACTTTGCTGTTAGTGCAATAGTGAATTTGCAAGTGCAACTATCCAAATTCACTGAGTGACAGCAAAATTATCGACAGGCACATAAGTATCTTATAGCCCTCTTCTTCTTCTTCCCTGCTTGTTCCCATTTTTATATGGGGTCGCAGTTTCGGATGAGCCGTTTCCATCTATTTCTATCCTGCGCTTCTGCCTCATCAATTCCCTTCTCATGTAAGTCTCCTCTCACACAGTCCTTCCATCTCTTTCTTGGTCTCCCTCTTCTTCTTCTTCCTTGCACCTCCACCCCCATAGTATGTCTCCTAGCGTGGTCCTCATCTCTCCTCAACAGGTGTCCATACCATCTCAGCCTCCCCTCCTGCACTTTCTTTGATACTTCCACCACCTTAGTCGACCCCCTTATGTAGTCATTTCTGATCCTATCCTCTCTTGTCACCCCAGACATCCACCTAAGCATTCTCATTTCTGCCACATCCATCTTCTTCTGCTCTGTTTTTCTCATGCTTGCTGTTTCCGTACCATACAGCATTGCTGTTCTTAGCACCGTCTTGTGAAATTTTCCTTTTAACCTAAGCGGCACTCTTTTGTCACAAAGAACTCCAGAGGCCGCTCTCCAATTGTTCCAGCCTGCCTGTACCCGATGTTTTACTTCTTCTTCCATACTTCCTCCAGCGTTAACAAAAGATCCCAAATACTTAAACTTATCAACTCTCCTTATTTGCTCTCCACCAAGCTGAATACTTTCTCTATCATCCCCTCTCAGTGGTGGTACACATATATTCTGTCTTAGATCTACTTATTCTCATTCCTCTGTCCTCCAGTACTTGTCTCCATCTTTCCAATTTCACTTCCAGATCTTCCCTGCTCTCTGCATACAGAACAATATCATCTGCATACAATATGTTCCATGGTACGGTCACCCTTACTTCCTCTATTATAACATCCATCACTATGTTAAAAGATAAATGGGCTCAGGGCCGACCCCTGGTGTAATCCTACTCTCACCTCAAAACCTTCTGTCTCTCGAACACTGCTCCTCACTTTGGTATATACGTTCCGGTGCATCTCTTGTATCAGTCGCACATACTTCTCTGGCACCATCTTCTCCCTCAGACTCCTCCATACCTCTTGTCTCGGGACTCGGTCATAAAAGTATCTTATAGCTCTCATGTACGCTTATATGTGAAAATTTATGTTAAAAGGCCTACTTGAACTTGATAACGACATTAAGTCCATTAGTACAGTTGTATAAATCTTGGTCTGGAAATCAGATTTTAATTTTGTTCCAGTCAGTTAGATATATTCTAGAAGGGAGAGGGAATTTAGTAGAATGTCAACCGGACCCCACACCCCTATGAAAAGAAAATGCGAATCAAGACTTACCACAACTGCAGGGTCAATCAGCAAATGACGTCTGCACAAGGACACTTAACTGGTTTTGCTTAAGGTTCGTAGCAGCGTCCCTTCGGCCCTTGGCTGCAACCCCTTTCGTTCATTTTACTCTACCTCCATTCATATTCTCTTTCTTTCATATTACTTTTCACCCGCTCCTAAAAATCGATTCATAGTGCAACTGCAAGGTATTCCTCTTGTTACACCTTTCAAACCTTCTTACTGTCAATGTGTCCCTTTCATCGCAGAATGACCTCGTAGGTCCCAGCGCTTGGCCTGAATTCTATACTCTATTATCATTCAACGCTGTCCATGCAAGGACATTTCATTGACTTCGCTTACCAGGAACGAGATCTCCGAATCCTATGGTGGTGGTGGAGATGAAGCAGAAGTAAATGGACTCCATGAACGTCCAGTCTTCACGCCACATGAAGAAGGCGCCGCCCAAGGCTATGAAGGCCAGAAGGCTTGCCACGGCTCCCAGGACCATCGCCACTGCCTGGCCCTTGCCACTTGCATAATAATAATAATATAATATAAATAAAATAATACAATAATGAATAATTAATAATAATAATAAATAATAATAAGAAAAGTGATGGACTCCTAAGGAGGCAGAATGCAACCCGGAACCCCACACTGTAAATACCACCCAGTCGAATTGGAGGACTGTGATAGAGCAAAAAAAAAAAAGCAAAAAAAAAAAAATAATAATAATAATAATACTCATGTGGCATCAGTCTTGAAATGGAGAAATAAATTTACTATTATGTATGGTTACAATTAAATCTGTTGAAATTCATTTTGAAATGTATTTGTACCCATACATAACTGTGGATTTGTTTCTCCGACAACAACAACAACAACAACAATGATAATAATGATGATAATAATAATACTAACACCAATAATAATAATAATAATAATAATAATTTGACATTATTCACAGATAACTTTGCGTTGCTAGCAATGATAGTGACCCCACTGGTTGATAATAGAAAACCTTCAACAATGAAACATCATTGAAGAGTCTATTCCAGAGATCATTATCATCATCTTCATCATTATTATCATAAGTATCACCTTCTTCTTAATTAGGATATAACAGGAAAAACAGAACTTCTCTATTGATCGGATCTGTTCTAAGACCTGGGTATTCATGTAGTGCAAAGGGAAACAGGTCGATTAAAACACGAACACTTTTAACGGCCCTGAGAAATGGAGAGCTTTTTTTACAAACCTGCCGAACCATTTCAGGAGAGGAGCTCGAATGCATTCAGGCAAAAGACGCCGGAGAGTTTTGAGGGGCAAAACAGAAGCCAGTATGTCGCCAATGACAGCGATGCCACTCAGAGTTAACGGTATTCCAATTAGGGCAAAGATCATGCAAAAGATTCTCCCTCCCGCCGTTGAAGGTGCGATGTTGCCATACCCTGAGGATGGAAAAACCGGGGTTTTAATTAGTTAGGAATATTGGAGATTTTTCCCCCTCGACTTAACCGGTCAACTGTAGCTGTTTAGTGCTCATCATCAGCTGAATAGAAAATGCCTATAAATATGGGACGGTTAATAAAAATATTCATAATTATTTTTGTCACTTGTGGCTGATCTCGACAGCTTTTATTGCCAGAATTGGTAACTTCAAGCGGAATTGGCAACTGGTATATACTGGTAATTGGTATATAATTATGTAGTGAGAGAGAGATCCCTTCGTCATCGATGAAGTGTTTCCTAAAACGGATACATTTTAGCTTCTATAATGCTTCATTCATCTGTACAATTTTGATTATACTTATCATTGTAACGTATTGTTCTATTTTCATTTCGAACATGGAGATCATGCTTTGTACCTACGCCATTGTCATCTATCGTTCCTTCCTTCAACTACTCACGGGTCCCTGCTATATTTCCAACTGACGTTGTCCTTGTTTGTGAATGGGAGACTTTTGTTGAGCTGCTTGAAATAATGAGCAGTCGTAAAGACTTCTTGTGCAGTGAGAAGTATATATTTTCTCTATCGTTGAAGTTGCGTGTTTATTTATTTATTTATTTTTTTAATCGTTTCGTGTTTTTCTCTTCGTTAATTCTGTGGGTGAGGATCTCTAATCTTTCAGCAGTTCAAATTCACTTTTTAAAAAGTTTAAGGATTTACTGCTTGACTTGTTGCAATATTGCATAATTTTCAAAAATTATATAAGCTTTGTAGTATATAAATGATTCTCTCGTGTTCGGTTTTTTTTTTTTTTTTTTTTTTTTTTTTTTTTTTATTATAGAAGCTTTGTTCACAAATGATTCTTTTGTATTCGGTATGTTTTTTTAAAGTAATGTGCTTCACATACTTGTTCCACGTATAATGGTGCTTAAGTTGACCTATATTTTTCAGCCGTCTGGACTACCGAGTTGAAAAAGCTTCATTACGGCCGTAACTGAGTGGACTCCGTGACGTCACAGGATCTAAGTTGGTAACTATTTTTTGCCTCTGAATAGGAAGGTAAGATATACATCCTCTTTGAGTATTTTCCAACCTAACACAGTGCAAGCTAAACCTCCCCCTTCAGGGGCAGAGCCCCTGAAGGGGGAGGTACTCCTCTTGGCGTACGGTAGACCTCTGTCTACAGTACGTCAGGCATAGGGGCTTGCACTATTTTTATTTTTTCTTTTACTAAAATGCTTTAGAAAGTGTACATGTTATTGTCATGATACAATAAAGTTTTATGCATACTTACCTGGCAGATATATACTTAGCTATAGACTCCGTCGTCCCCGATAGAAATTCGAATTTCGCGGCACACTCTACAGGTAGGTCAGGTGATCTACCGCCCGCCGCTGGTGGCGGGAATAGGAATCATTCCCGTTTTCTAAGGACAGATTTTCTCTTCCACCTGTCTCCTGAGGGGAGTCGGTGGGGGCCATACACCGTATATATCTTGCCAGGTAAAGTATGCATAAAACTTTATTGTATCATGACAATAACATTTTTATGCATTCAACTTACCTGTCAGATATATACTTAGCTGATTGGCACCTTTGGCGGAGGGTAAGAGACAGCTAATCTACTGAAATAGACAGGAAACAACATATGTTGTAGGTAATAAAATTAAAAACCTTGATTCCTACCTGTGTTAGCGAAAGACTTCATGGCTACTGCCTAGGAGCCCGTATCGCTTCAAGAGCCTCAGCGAGGTAGTGACCTCATGCTAAGAATTCTTGATGGTCTGTTACAGGGGTCTTACCCACTTACGCTTCAGACAACATAGGAATCTTTGTCAATGGGGTCCTATCCACTTACATGACAAAACACCTTGCCTATTGGCATGATCATAGAGCACGACACTAATCCCGATCACCTGATCCTCATTGGGGTTAGTAACTACGACGATTAAAAGGAGTCTATCCCCGAACATCCTTTCAAGCAACCCACAACTCAACAACAATATCAAAACTATTATTAAAATTATTAAAAAAAACAAATTTAAGGATCAGCGTCTGCTCCATTTCCCAGCATAGTATCCGCTGATACATAAGGTCCAAGAGCGAAACATTTATCGTATGTTATTCTAACATCCTTTAAATAGTGGGATGCAAATACTGAATTGCACCTCCAATAAGTTGCTGCTAAAATGTTTCTCATGGACATATTCTTCGTAAAAGAAAGGGAAGTTGCCACAGCCCGGACTTCGTGAGCTTTCACTCTCAGCAGCTTTAAAGAGTTCTCTTGGCAATTCCTATGAGCTTCGGTAATTACATTTCTGACAAAGAATGCCAGTGCGTTCTTTGACATCGGTCTCTTGGGGTTTCTTACCGAACACCAAAGACCTTGTCGACATCCCTGAAGCTGTGTCTTCTTTTCTAAATAAAATTTTAAGGTCCTGACTGGGCAAAGGGACCGATCCAACTCTCTTCCTACCAGAGAAGAGAGTCCCTTGACTTCGAAACTTCTAGGCCAAGGTTTAGAAGGGTTCTCATTCTTGTAGCTAGGAAAAGCTCCTGGAAAGAAATGACAGCCGAGTCTTTTCTAAATCCCACCGAGAGTCCAAAGCATGCAATTCACTGATCCTCTTAGCAGTTGCTAGAGCCAACAGGAATATGCATTTGCTAGTAAGATCTCTGAATGAGATTTTATCTATAGGTTTTCGAACCTGTCCGACATCAAGAACTTTAAGACAACGTCCAGGTTCCAACTCGGGAATCGACGATCTCAATTTCTTAGTCTCGAAAGACCTGATGAGATCATGAAGATCCTTATTATTCTCGAGATTCAGCCCTCTGTTTCTAAAAACAGCTGAGAGCATGCTCCTATATCCCTTGATAGTTGATACGGCCAATTTGGATTTTTCTCTCAAGAAGAGGAGAAAGTCCGCGATTTCGGTTACAGAGGTATTGGAAGAGGACAGCTTCTTCGACCTACACCATCTACGGAAAAAACTTCCCACTTCGATTGGTAGACCCGCAGGGTAGAGGCTCTGCGGGCTCTAGCAATTGAAGTTGCCACTTCTTTGAAAGCCTCTCGCTCTGACCAGTCTTTCGATAGTCGAAAGGCAGTCAGGGAGAGACTTTGGATGTTTTTGTGGAACCTCTCGAAGTGGGGTTGTCTGAGCAGATCTGTCCTGTCTGTGGTAGAGATCTGGGGAAGTCCACCGTCCATTCCAGTACCTCTGTGAACCAGATCGGGAAGGCCCAAAAGGGAGCAATTGAGTCATTCTCATTCCTTCCGATGCCACAAATTTCCTTACTACTTCCCCCAGCAATTGAATGGGGGAAAGGCGTATGCATCTATGCCTGACCAATCCATGAGGAAGGCACGATCGCTGTGGCTCTGGGATCTTCTTCGAGCGAGCAGAAGTTTGTATTTTTCCTGAGAGGACGTGGCAAACAGGTCGATCTGGGGTCTCCCCCAGAGTGACCATATTTGTCTGCAGACTCCTGAGTGGAGCATCACTCTGTCGGGAGAACCTGGTTCTTTCTGCTCAACCTGTCTGCCCTTAGGTTTTTTTACTCCTTGGACAAACCTTGTACGCAGAATAATGCCCCGTTACCTCCGTCCAGGTTAATAGAGCTCTCGCTATTTCGTTCAGAGAGAAAGAGTGAGTGCCCCCTTGATTCCGGATGTAAGCCAGAGCTGTGGTGTTGTCGGAATTGACTTGAACTACCACCCTCTGACTTCCGCTTCGAAGTATTCCAGGGCTAGATGAATTGCCAGGAGTTCCTTCGCATTGATGTGCAGAGTAGTTTGTTGTCTGGTCCAAATAACCTGCTACTTCTTTGGACCCAGTGTTGCTCCCCAACCTGTTTCCGAGGCATCGGAAAAACAACACTCGGTGAGGGTTCCGAATCAAGAGGGACAAACCCCTTCGTTCCTTGTTAATGGGGTTAACCACCACTTTTAGGTCGGATTTTTATCCCCTGTTGGATGGGAAAAACAAAAAGTCTGACAAGTCTCCTGTCTTTTGAACTCCACATCCTCTTTAGATAAAATTGCAGAGGTCTGAGATTTAATCTTCCCAGGGAAATGAACTGCTCTAACGAGGAAAGGGTGCCCAGCAGACTGAGCCATTCCCTCGCCGAGGTCCGTTCTTTCCCTAAGAAGTTCGAGATCTTTTCTAAGCCTCGAGTAATTCTGTCTTGAGATGGAAACGCCCGAAAACCCCGAGAATCCATCTGTATCCCCAGATAGACTATGTTCTGTCTGGGATCAATTGTGATTTCTCGACGTTCACGAGCAGTCCCCAGAGATTTTGTCAAGTTCAAAGTCTTCTCCAAGTCCTTCAACTGAATTTCCGATTTTGCTCTTATTAGCCAATCGTCCAGATAAAGGGATATATTTATCCCCTCTAGATGTAGCCATCTCGCAACATTCATCATTAGCCTCGTGAACACTTGAGGGGCCGTTGAAAGGCCGAAGCATAGGGCTCTGAATTGGTATACTTTCCCCTGCATCATGAATCGGAGATATTTCTTCGATGATGGATGCAGGCACATGAAAGTATGCATCTTGTAGATCTAAGGAGACCTCCAATCTCCTGGACGAAGAGCCAAAGCAAAAACCGATTTTGATGTTTCCATAGAGAACTTTGTGTTCTCCACAAATCGGTTCAATGCGCTCACATCCAGGACCCGGTTCTCCACCCTCCCGAGGATTTCGGAACCAGAAAAAGACGGTTGTAGAATCCTCGGGAATGCGGATCCCGAACCACTTCGATGGCCTCCTTTTGCAACATCTGTTTCTACCAGTTGCAATAATGCTTCTTTCTTGGCAGGGTCCCTGTATTGGGCTGACAGTTCCCTCGGGTTCGTAGTCAAGGGAGGTCTGTCTCGAAAGGGGATCATATATCCCTTTGTTACCACGGAAAGGGACCAAATTTCTGCCTGTCCCGAGCCCATCTTCGGAAATTTCCGAAGTCTGGCTCCTCACGGTGCTTGAAGGACTGTTGTCTCATTTCGCTCTCTGACAGGTCTGAAGGAAGACCTACCTCTCTTCTGCACTCCTCTCTTCTTAAAAGAGGGTCTGGCCAAGGTACTCCCTCGAAAGGGCTGTTGAGGAGCCCGAGTCTCTCTCTTAATAGGACCCGAAGTCCTCGATTTCTTTGCAGATTGGGCCAAGAGATCTTGTGTGGGCCTTTTCTGTCAAAGAATGAGAAATATCTTTTACTAGATTTGAAGGAAACAATTGGTCCGACAGAGGAGCATATAGAAGAGATGACCTCTGAGTAGGAGTAACTGCTTTCGTCAGAAAGAGCTAAATAAGACTCTCTTCTTCAGAATACCAGTTCCAAAACAGAGAGGCCACCTCTCCTGATTCCATCCTGAAACTCCTTGTCCATACAGGAAAGGACACTATGAAGGACTTCTGGACTAAGAGTTCCTTCTTCTTGTGTCTTTTGGCCAACACCCAAAGGGACCAGTCTAAGAAGTTAAAAACTTCCAAGACATTAAAACAATCCCTTGAGGAGATGGTCCATCTCAGAAGTCCCCCATGTGATCTTTGCTGATGACAAGGCTTGTCTCCTAGACGAATCCACCAGATTCGAAAAATCTGCTTCGGCAGTGGACGGGAGAGCTAGACCCCGTGGTTTGCCCGTCTCGTACCAAATTCCCTTCTTTCCTGATAGTCGGAAGGAGGGCAGGCAAAGACTGTCTTCCCCGCCTTCTCCTTGGATTCCAACCAATTTCCTGCGAATCGGAGAGCCTTGTTCATGGAAATGGTTGGCTTCATTTTAATAAAAGATGATTGTTTCGGACCTTCGTGCTTGTAAATAAGGACCTTGGAGAAGGAGGAGCAGTCGGGCTTAAAGAGTCCCCCAAACTCTTGAAGTAAGAGGGCTTGCCAGCATCTTGTAATCTGACAAACCCGGAGCCGAGGTGATCTTCAGAGTCCGAAATCTCTTCCAAATCCAATTCCGAAGAGGATTGTTTATTTCCAGCAGGAGGACTGGCCTCTTGCAACATCCACCCACTCTCGCAAGAACGACGACCGCCTGTGCGATAACTTGCATCCCTACGAGAGATAGGTTGATCCTGCAAAACGACCTTATCCTTCTCCTGGCAAGAGCGATGGCCGCTTGTGCGACACCTTTCTCTCCTGTCAGACGAAGGATGTCCTCTCCTATCGCTTTCTCCGGAACCACCTATGTCCTGACAAGGAATACGGCCGCTTGTGCGACAACTAGAGTCCTTGTCAGGTAAAGGTTTATCCTTCCGAAAGCCAAACAAATCTTCCTGGCTTAATTGTCTTTTGAAGAAGTCCGTCTCTTATTTGTCAACTTGTGGCTCATTGCGCCGGGTTGGCGCTCGTGATTCCTTGCGCCAAGCTGGCGCTTCTGGCGCATTTCGGCAGAGTGGCGCTTCTGGCGCTTCTGGCGCATTTCGGCAGGGTGGCGCTTCTGGCGCATCTGGCGCATCTGGCGCCTCTGGCGCATCTGGCGCCTCTGGCGCTTCTGGCGCATTTCGCCAGGCTGGCGCTTCTGGCGCATATGGCGCATCTGGCGCTTCTGGCTCTTCTGACTCGTATGGAGTCTCAAACGCATCTGGCGCATTGCGCCAGGTTGGCGTTTTTGGCGCATTCTTATTACTCCTCTGAGTATAAGCCGAAACTTCCGTTTCTTCTTTCCTTCCCTTCGTCTTCTTTATAGGAAGGAAAGAGTCCTTTCTCCTGGGAGTTTCCTTAGTAAAAAGTTGCTCCTGCACATTTAGGATAATTTTCGCAGCCGCATTCTCTTTTTCCTTCCCTGATTCAGGTGAGGGATGTCTAGAAGCGGAAGGAAACTCCGATTTCCGTTTAGGAACCAATCTCCTTTTCTTCTTCTCACAAGGTGATAGATCGGAGAAAAGTTCAGGGCTTGAATCCAAAGTTGGAGCCTTCCAACTTCTCTTTAAGGGGCGTGACAGTTCATCAGAACTCCATCCCCTACATTCGGTGAAGAATCTGACGAAGAAAAACACTTCTTTAGGATGCTTTTTCGATAGCGATCCTTGGCAGTTCGGGTCGTCACAGAATCTGCCGAGGGGACGCCTGATCGGTGGGGATTCTCCGTAACCTCCGTACGGCTTTCGACATTCCTTCTCCTCTGGGCCTGTGAGCTTGGAAGAGGTCTAGGCCTGGGAGCGAGACAGAGCCGATCAGACGCACCCTCCACTGCACTAGGGACACTTAATTCACTATCACTGTGCTTACCTTTCAACGTCAGCATTTGACGTTCCATCCTTTGTAGCGCAGCTTTAAGATCTGCAATTTCCGTTGCCGGATTTGCAGTCTTAGTACTAGAAGAAGATAGAGGTTTAGGGTTAGGTGTTAATTTAATAGGCTCGTTAGAGCGAGAACCTAGCGTTACACTTCTGGAGGAAGCCTTCCTAGCCCTATCCATATCTAATTTCCTTAAAATATGAATTTAAATTCTTCCATTCTTCCTCATTCATATTTACACATTCATCACAGGTGTTAGAAATTGAACATTCATTCCTTCTACACCCCTTACAAACTGTGTGAGGGTCTACCGAAGCTTTCGGTAGCCTCACCATGCATCCCTCATTTACACACTGTCTTCTAACCGTAAAGTTAGAATCCGACATCATGAGAAATATCCAAAACCAAGTCCAAAAAACAGTCCACGAAAGAGTATGCCAAACCAAAGATCCAATAGTCACCAAAATAACCGGCTTAGAAGATCAATAGCGATGAAAAAACACGAAAATCAAATCAGGAGTAACAACAACAATGTTTGCTGTCACGGCCGATAGAGAAAATCTGTCTTAGAAAACGGGAATGATTCCTATTCCCGCCACCAGCGGCGGGGCGGTAGATCACCTGACCTACCTGTAGAGTGTGCCGCGAAATTCGAATTTCTATCGGGGACGACGGAGTCTATAGCTAAGTATATATCTGACAGGTAAGTTGAATGCATAAAACTTTGTTTTACATAGTTAGGTGTAGATTATGGCCCCAAGCCTTGTCAACATCTCAAAATAAGTTTTTAATTTTTTTTTATTTTACTAAATTGAAATTTTACTATCTATATTCATTGAAAGTAATTTCCCTAGTTACGAGATAGTTTAACTTTTCTGTGATGAACCAGCTGCTTAACGGTTATAATTCAGTTTAAGTTGGATTGCATTTCTTTTAGGTATCGAAGTAATGTATAAATAAGGTATTGCATTTTGATGTAGTTATAAGTAATTCATTTTAAATTCTTTGGAGTGGATTTTGCTTAAGATTAAAGCAGTCATGCGGATAGAAATTTAGTTTTAAAATTTAATTGACTAATATTTCGGTGTTTTGACTAATATTTCGTAGTTTTTGGCAGGTTATATTGGTGCGAGTGGCCATAGCAACGGTGGTTTCCAGAACTAAGTTACGAATCTTCCATTACTGAACTTGGTCACGAATCTGCCAGCACTAGAACTTGGTCACGAATCTGCCCGGTCAGCTGAACTGATGTTCGTCTGTAAATGGGACTCTGGCAGTTCAGCGATAGCAAAAGATGATTAAAAGATTCTTTACTTCACTGCAATATTAAAAAGTTTACCATGATTGGCTGCTTGCATTATTTCCAAAGTTAGTAAAGGCTTCTAAATGCTGTTTCGTAAGTTGTCATGAAACTAATAGTGTGGAATTATAATGAAAATTTGTATGCCACTTTACTTGTACTTTTACCAACGCTAAAACTGAATGAACTAATGCGGTGATAAGTTCGGTGAAAATGTCATTATCTGACAATACTTAAAGTTTACTTTTAAGAGGAATGGGTATTATTTACACGATGCAAAAGAAAAGAAAAAAATTTCCCCTTATGGGTGTCGTCCTTATCTTTAAACTCGAAATGGCCAGTTTGCTTTAAAAAAAAGCGTTTGCGGGAACAAATTCAAAACGTCTGAACTCTCCGAGAGAGCGGAAAAAAAGTTACAAGTTTAGCAAAGTCATGATTACTCGCTAGTTTGCTTGATTACTGATAGGTTTAAATGTGCTTGTTACTCCCATTGAATCATCAATTCTACGATCGCCCACAGAAAATTGACCATGAATCTTAACAGTAAATGTACAATAGATTTCAAGTGTGTAAATGGTTTTGGTATACAGCATGTTAGGGAGACTTAAGAATAAAGCATACACACACCAGTATCGCGTTGTGGTATTAAAGTTAAACAATATAAGTGATTTATTTAGTACACCATTGTATAGCAGATGTATTTTTCACCTAATGCCTCCTTTTTAGTTCGAAATAGACGCAAACTGGCCAAAAGGTCAATGATTTTGAAGTTGTCAACGTTTTAGGGATTTGAACTGCTGATATATGATTTGACAGGCTTGATGCATTATTAATTCCAGATTGATAGTGGAAGATAGGCTTCTTATGAGCTTTAGAAAACTCCGTAATTTAGAATTCTTAGTTGAGAAATTTATTTATATAAGAAATATTTTTTTTAATGGGTTCACTTTAGTTCTGTAATGTTAAATGAATACTTGCATTAAAATGACAATAGAGACCCCTCGGCTTGAAATGATAAACGCTAAGGCAGGCTAATAGCCCGTTAGAGAATAATTTGATAACCAGGCAATACTAAAATAACTTATGGCCTCATAAGAATTGTGAATTTGTAAGATTTTTATGTAGAATAACAAAACCTTTCCTAATTTAAAATAGGAAGCATCTATCTGTTGTCAAATGCACTAAAATACTAATAGTAACTAAGGAAGCACTTTATTTACATTGGAAAATTCCACAATGCTATAAAGTAAATAGGGTGCTAATATTTTTTGGCAAAACATCTTAATGGGCTTAATGTAACTTACAACCTCGATGTAACTTCGTGAATACCTCGTTGTATCTTAACGAAATACCTTCAGTTACTTGTTACTTTATAAATTTGACTAGATATCTCTTATGTTGGTTATTTAGTAACTTCAATAAAATTGTGATTTAATGAAAATAACTCCGCAGTATGATTTCTCAAAATGTCTGTAGTGTCCTAAATGCAGCTTGCAACTCATAAGGTACTTCATTGCAACTTACTAAGTTTTGAAGGCATTTTGATAAATCCTCACTTTCTGAGTATTAACAGCAACTAACTCGATAAATCTTAGCAACTTACTAAGCACCCTTTTGCAGCTTGATAAATTCCCCACTGTCACTTACCCAATACGTCACTGGAACTTGAGCTGACTAAATATAACATTAAAAAATACATGTCATAAAAGAAACATTCCACAGTTATACAACAGTACAAATATACATACTATATAGAAATAAAACTTTCTAGTACCTTTCTTACTTTAGCTTACTAAACATGCAATATACTACTCGTGACCTCTGGATCTTGCTCAGTACCACGCTAAAACTTGTAGCTCGCTGCATGTTACTCGTCTTTCTATCCTGCTAAATACCCCATTGCAACTTCTTGTATCCTCCTTACTGTTTCTTAATAAAAGCACTGCTGTTTCTTATCAAATACATCTCAGTCTGTTACTCAGTTGTACCTCTCTCTATCTTACTCAATACCCCACTGCAACTTCTGGTACCTTACATTCTGTATCTTACTGATACCTCGCTGTATCTTATTAAATACCTATCAGTATGTTACTCAGTACCTCTCTGTATCTTGCTTAATAACCCTCTGAAACTTCTAGTACCTTACTGTATCTTACTAATACCTCATTGTATCTTACTAAATACCTCTCGGTATGTTACTCAGTGCTTCACTGTATCTTGCTCGATAACCCACTGCAACGTCTGGTACCTCACGTAATGTGTCTTTCTAGATATCTTACTGCATGTTACTCAGTACGTCACTGTTACCTTTCTCAGTGCCCACTGCAAATTACCAATATCGTACTCTATCATAATTAAAATTCAGCTCCTCACTGAATATCTTGCTCAATACCCCACTGCAACTTCTGGTACCTTCCTTGCTGATCTTACTTTATACATACCTCACAGTATCTTAGTAAATACCTCACTGTATGATACTCAGCACCTCACTGTATCTTGTTCAGTAAACCACCGCTACCTGGTACATACCTTACTTACCTTATCATCATACTATAATGGGCGTAATGTCTCTGTCTGTATGTCTGTCTGTCTGTCTGTCACGGCCATACGGTTGGTCAGATGGGCATGAAACTTGGCAGGGTTATGGTGGGGACCCCTAAGATGGTTTGTAATGGGGTTTCATCCAACCTACCCTCCTCCTTTGTAGGGGGTAGGGGTGAGAAGGGATTCCCTGAAACAGAGCTGTTTCTGGCCGTGAAACGAGGCCGGTTATTCCCGTAGACTTAGTAACTTTACAATTTTTCATACATAATTTCTGTACAACTTCCCCGAAGAAAGTCGCGAATATTTCAGCTCGGACACAATAGAAGATGAAAATTATCATCAATATCCACAAGATTTTTTGAATAACTTAAATCCATCGGACTGCCAGTGCAAAAAAGAACAAAATAACGTTGAGAAGTAACTGCCCCGGTAATGGTGTGCTCGGAATTTCGGATACTGCCAATGGACATAATAAGAAGGAAACTGACAAGTTCCTACTTTCTACTCTTTTTTGGAAGACACAGGATCATAAGAGCATTTATCAGTAGCCATAACGCACTGACATACAAGTTGCGTCTTTGCAGTAACATAATGAAAAGAAAGATACTTTATTATTCGTATCACCGTACCAAGTAATTGACCAAGAAACGAACCAATCAAGATCCCTGTTCCGTTAAATGAAAGTCAACGACAAGAGAGAGAGAGGGAGAGAGAGAGAGAGAGAGAGAGAGAGAGAGCCATTTAACGACATAAATGCACGACAATTTTATAATTTTATCTTGCTATCGAAAAATGAGAGAGAGAAGAGAGAGAGATATAAATTGTGATTTGAGAGCTAAGTAATCCGATAATCCCATCACCGTCTTCGTTACTTGACTTACATTGAGAGAGAGAGAGAGAGAGAGAGAGAGAGAGAGAGAGAGAGAGAATCATTAAATGAGGGTAAACAATAATGAATACGAACTTCTTTACATTCATTGATCATCCCTTCACTTACTTTAGAGAGAGAGAGAGAGAGAATATCATTAAAGAGGGGACAACAACAATAAGAATTTCTCTGCGTTCAGTGATCGTCCCTTGAATACATTACGAGAGAGAGAGAGAGAGACTATTTGTGTATCGCCTTATTTTAATATTGCTGAACAAATAGTACATATAAATTTTTCACTTCTGCACCAGTATTTTATCACCCATCGTAGATGGGTAAGTTTGCTAGTCTTAATAAATACCTCACTGTATGTTACTCAGAGCCTTCCTGTATCTTGCAATTGCAACCTTTGATACCCTACTTACTGTGTCTTGCTTTATAATTACCTCACTATATGTTACCCAGAGCGCCTCTGTATCTTGAAATTGCAACTTTTTATACCCTACTTATTGTACCTTGCTTTGTAATTACCTCACTATACGTTACTCAGAGCCTCTCTGTATCTTGAAATTGCAACTTTTGGTACCCTACTTACTGTATCTTGCTTTATAATTACCTCACTGTATGTTACTTCGAGCCTCTGTATCTTGCAATTGCAACTTTTGATAACCCTACTTACTGTATCTTGCTTAATAATTACCTCACTATATGTTACTCAGAGCCTCTCTGTATCTTGAAATTGCAACTTTTGATACCTTACTTACTGTATCTTACTTTATAATTACCTCACTATGTTACTTCAGGCCTCTGTTTCTTGCTTTATAAGTACCCCACTTACTGGCTCTTACTTTATAAGTACCCCACTGCATGTTATTAATACCTCGCCCTAACTCACCAACAGTCGTGAGCACCGTGGCACTGAAGAAGAAACTCTGCGTGTACTGCCACCTTCCAACGATTGGTTTGTCATCTAGAGACACTCCTTCCTCTAGACTCTTCTTGACGGCATGTTCGTACTTCTTCAGGTGCTGGAGTATCCAGTCACTCCGGGTGTCCTGTTCAGGCGTTGTGGAGTTGCTTATACTTCCTGTGAGTGTGAAATAGAATTGACAGCTCATAGGTTCTGTGAGTGGTTAACAATTGGTTGAATAGATGAATAGGTAAAAATGGGCGAGAGTAATTGATGTTACTGTATCTTGTGGATGAGTTATATGTGAAGATGAGTAAGAGTAATAGATGTTCCTGTATCTTGTGGAAGATTTATACTTAGGATGAGTAAAAGTTATTGATGTTCCTGTATCTTATGGAAGTCTTATACGTAAAGGTGGGCAAGAGTAATTGAAGTTGCTGTATCTTGTGGAAGATTTATAGGTAGAGATGAGTAATGTTACTGTAGCTTGTGGAAGATTACATGTAAAAATGAGTAAGAGTAAGTGATGTTACTGCATCTTGTGCCAGATTTATGTGTAAAGATAAGTAAGAGTGATTTTTCTGTATCTAGTGGTAGATTTATACGTAAAGATGAGTAAGCGCGAAAATAATCTTACTGAATATGAACCATAGGGCACCTGTTACACATTTCGAACCTTTTACTTTTTTCCCCCTTTCAGCACTGAATGACCGCATAGGCCCCATTGCTTGGCCTTTGGCCTAAGTCTTATATTTAATTCCATTTCATTAACCAGTTTACTTGAATAATCTTCTCGTAGTGAACTAAGATCTATCAGAAATAATTATAACTTACCAACAGTTTCTTCCTTGAAGATGTCTGGTTGAAACGAGTAATCCCTCGTCGCTTTCGATGTTTCCAACAAATCGAGCATTTGTTTAACAAACTTGTGTCGTGACTGGTCGAGTTCCTCTTTCGCAGATATCAGATTATCTCTCTCCACGTCAAATTCAAGCGCCTGGAATATCTAAAGGGATATTTCTCAGCACATTACTCGGATATTATCTCTTAATGTTTGGTGTATTTATCATTTCCGTCACTCTTTGTATTTATTTTTTCTGTAATGGTTTTAAGAATGCACGCCTGTTATTTCAGTCTCTCTCTCTCTCTCTCTCTCTCTCTCTCTCTCTCTCTCTCTCTCTCTCTCTCTGCGGTATGATGACAGCAAATGTATGATTGATTATCCTCTCTTATCCAATGGCCGGTACATAAATTCATCTATGGTATCACTATTATTACCGAAGAACAGAAATAGACAAAGGATGTTCTGTTTCTGAGAATCGTTTAGTCCCTTTTGAGACCGAGTCGAACATGAAATAAACTGAATATATATGATATATATATATAGATATATATATATATATATATATATATATATGTATGTATATATATATATATATATATATATATATATATATATATATATATGTATGTATATATATATATATATATATATATATATATATATATATATATATATATATATATATACTACATATATATATGTGTGTGTGTGTGTATGTATATATGTATGTATGTATGTATGTATATACTATATGTATATATACATACATACATACATACATATATATACATATAGCCAAAATCAGCAGGGGGCCACTCGGCACAGTCACACTAAGGATATGAAGGCAGGCAGGAACACACAGGAATTTGACATTTTGACATTTAATCCGACGTTTTGCAATACATTATTGCATCCTCAGGGAATTCTACAATAGATGTAAATAAAATAATTTTTTAAAACTTTAAAAAATCATAAAATTAAAAATAGTTATCTAAAAGTCAATTTAATTTAAAAGACCATATTTAAAACACAATAAGTTAAGTTAAAACACAAGTTACACAAAAAAACATGGAATTGAGCATTAATCTTACAAGGATTTATTAAAAAAATATTAATAATAATAATAAAAATAAAACTAATAAATAACTAAAGGAGTGGAGCTAACCTGCCAGAGCAAAGTCAAGAGTAAAACTGAAGGCAGAAACGAAAAGTAAACAATAGAGGCTTTAAGAACAACAACAAAGTCAAGATAAAAAAAGTTGAACAGCCGAGCACTGGGTATTTAAAACAACTTGTTCCTGTTTTAAACAACTTGTTCCTGTTTTAAATACCCAGTCCTCGGCTGTTCAACTTTTTTTTATCTTGACTTTGTTGTTGTTCTTAAAGCCTCTTATTGTTTACTTTCGTTTCTGCCTTCAGTTTTACTCTTGACTTTGCTCTGGCAGGTTAGCTCCACTCCTTTAGTTATTTATTATTTTTATTATTATTATTATATATTTTTTAATAAATCCTTGTAGATTAATGCTCAATTCCATGTTTTTTTTTTATGTAACTTGTGTTTTAGCTTAACTTATTGTGTTTTAAATATGGTCTTTTCAAATTAACTTTTAGATAACTATTTTTAATTTATGATTTTTTAAAAGTTTTTAAAATTATTTTTATTTACATCTATTGTAGAATTCCCTGAGGATGCAATAATGTATTGCGAAACGTCGGATTAAATGTCAAAATGTCAAATTCCTGTGTGTTCCTACCTGCCTTCATATACTTATATATATATATATATATATATCATTCGAGCTACAAATGTCCTTTAATATCTAATTCGCTCTACCTCGGAATTGATATATTTTCATATATGTACCGAGGGGGAATTTTTTAGTCGATAATAATTTCGTACCCCCATGGGTATCGAACCACCGTCCAGTTGGACGGGAACGAAATCAGGATCGGACAGTGACGCTGCCGAAACGGCTATCAAGAGAGGCAAAGGTTATATCGATTCTGACCATTTCAAATCAACGCCGATCTCGTTGATTTGTAATTAGATCGATATGGAACCCCCTCCACTATGCTAGCCGATTCGAGCGTTTGACCCACGCAGCCTTGTTATGAATATTTATCACATCACCGTGATTCATATAAATCATTCGAGCTACAAATGTCCTTTAATATCTAATTCGCTCTACCTCGGAATTGATATATTTTCATATATGTACCGAGGGGGAATTTTTTAGTCGATAATAATTTCGTACCCCCATGGGATCGAACCACCGTCCAGTTGGACGGGGAACGAAATCAGGATCGGACAGTGACGCTGCCGAAACGGCTATCAAGAGAGGCTAAAGGTACGAAATTATTATCGACTAAAAAATTCCCCCTCGGTACATATATGAAAATATATCAATTCCGAGGTAGAGCGAATTAGATATTAAAGGGAGGCACTTTGTAGCTCGAATGATTTATATGAATCACGGTGATGTGATAAATATTCATAACAAGGCTGCGTGGGTCAAACGCTCGAATCGGCTAGCATAGTGGAGGGGGTTCCATATCGATTCTAATTACAAATACAACGAGATCGGCGTTGATTTGAAATGGTCAGAATCGATATAACAAACCTTTGCCTCTCTTGATAGCCGTTCGACAGCGTCACTGTCCGATCCTGATTTCGTTCCCCGTCCAACTGGACGGTGGTTCGATCCCATGGGGGTACGAAATTATTATCGACTAAAAAATTCCCCCTCGGTACATATATGAAAATATATCAATTCCGAGGTAGAGCGAATTAGATATTAAAGGACATTTGTAGCTCGAATGATTTATATGAATCACGGTGATGTGATAAATATTCATAACAAGGCTGCGTGGGTCAAACGCTCGAATCGGCTAGCATAGTGGAGGGGGTTCCATATCGATTTCTAATTAACAAAATACAACGAGATCGGCGTTGATTTGAAATGGTCAGAATCGATATAAACTTTGCCTCTCTTGATAGCCGTTTCGGCAGCGTCACTGTCCGATCCTGATTTCGTTCCCCGTCCAACTGGACGGTGGTTCGATCCCATGGTGGGGGTACGAAATTATTATCGACTAAAAAAATCCCCCTCGGTACATATATGAAAAATATATCAATTCCGAGGTAGAGCGAATTAGATATTAAAGGACATTTGTAGCTCGAATGATTTATATGAATCACGGTGATGTGATAAATATTCATAACAAGGCTGCGTGGGTCAAACGCTCGAATCGGCTAGCATAGTGGAGGGGGTTCCATATCGATTCTAATTACAAATACAACGAGATCGGCGTTGATTTGAAATGGTCAGAATCGATATAAACCTTTGCCTCTCTTGATAGCCGTTTCGGCAGCGTCACTGTCCGATCCTGATTTCGTTCCCCGTCCAACTGGACGGTGGTTCGATCCCATGGGGGTACGAAATTATTATCGACTAAAAAATTCCCCCTCGGTACATATATGAAAATATATCAATTCCGAGGTAGAGCGAATTAGATATTAAAGGACATTTGTAGCTCGAATGATTATATGAATCACGGTGATGATAAATAAAATTCATAACAGGCTGCGTGGGTCAAACGCTCGAATCGGCTAGCATAGTGGAGGGGTTCCATATCGATTCTTTAATTACAAATACAACGAGATCGGCGTTGATTTGAAATGGTCAGAATCGATATTAAACCTTTGCCTCTCTTGATAGCCGTTTCGACAGCGTCACTGTCCGATCCTGATTTCGTTCCCCGTCCAACTGGACGGTGGTTCGATCCCATGGGGGTACGAAATTATTATCGACTAAAAAATTCCCCCTCGGTACATATATGAAAATATATCAATTCCGAGGTAGAGCGAATTAGATATTAAAGGACATTTGTAGCTCGAATGATTTATATGATCACGGTGATGTGATAAATATTCATAAGGCTGCGTGCTGGTCAAACGCTCGAATCGGCTAGCATAGTGGAGGGGGTTCCATATCGATTCTAATTACAAATACAACGAGATCGGCGTTGATTTGAAATGGTCAGAATCGATATAAACCTTTGCCTCTCTTGATAGCCGTTCGGCAGCGTCAGCCGTCTGTCCGATCCTTATTCCGTTCCCCGTCCACTGGACGGTGGGTTCGATCCCATGGGGTACGAAATTATTATCGACTAAAAAATTCCCCCTCGGTACATATATGATATATCATTCCGAGGTAGACGAATTAGATATTAAGGACATTTGTAGCTCGAATGATTTATAATGAATCACGGTGATGTGATAAATATTCATATATATATATATATATATATGTGTGTATTCAAGCAAGTTGATAATCCATAGACGACAAATGAATAAGATCGTGGAAGGAGAGACGAACGGTCGATTGAATGGGGTTGCCATAAGGTGCTCTAAGAGACAAAATATGTGTTTAACAATAACTGTTTACCAATAAATTGATTCGTCATAAATTACTGGTTAAATTCATTATCGCCGAGCTTTCTGTTGCTTTTATATTAAACTTTTGATGTTGAATGAAGAAGGTGATGTTGTTTTTAAACGAGGTATATATACATGCTCGTGGCAACAACAATCTATTGCAACTGGGTCTGGAGTTTCGTGTTTTCTTTCCAACAGCTTTTCCTGTGCGTGTGTGTGTGTGTGTGTGTGTTTGTGTGTTTGTGTGTGTGAGTGCTTGTTTGTCAATCACAAGAGAAACATTACCGGCTTACCTTTGCTCCCAAGCAAGTGTAAAGCATTACAGCCGTCAAGAGGGCGATATTGCCCAAATATTTCTTGCTGTCATTCCTCACCCAGTCTGCAACTTGCTTGCATGAACAGCCAACTGAAAACGTGACAAGAAAATTCGCATTTATGATGGATTTCAGGAATCATGACAGATTATCATGAACACAGCTAAAGTGATGATTAACTATCATAAGATATATAATTTTGATTTTTATAATATTTCTATAGATAAATATAGTTATTTATGAAGGGGGTGACATTTTTGATATTTTAAAAAGATAATGTTTCAAGTCCTTTCTCACTTTAAAGAAATAATTTTAAAAATCATTTGTTAATACAAGAATACTTTGTTAAAATTGTATGTCTGCTGTGTTGCTTCTGTAAAGTGGCACTGGAAATTTAAGTGTTCTTGATTTAATTAAGTCTACTGTTTCCTTTTTTTTCTTTTTACTTAAAGCAATTTTGGTGATAGTTGACTAAAAAAGGGTAAACCTCATCTTAGCCATCTGGCTACCTTTTCAAATTCAGATATCATATTTTCTTAGCAAGTAATTTATTTGGCCTGTATCTTAGAAAATCCTATTGTAGTATTATGTTACAAGTGGATGTTGCAGGTGATAAATTTTCCTAGAAATGTTGGGTTTTCACTGATAAATGATAAACATTTTTTGAGAATTTCTTTTGAGTTCGTAAGTACTATGAGACTTGTACTTGTGCCTCGCAGGTAATTATTATAACAAAATGATGATCTCTGAGCCTTGCCTTAGTATGACCACTCTGAGAGGGCACCGACCATATTAATTGGCCTTCAACCATAAAAAGAAGTAACTCGTAAAGTTCCATCTTATTTTGAAGGCATTTTGGTAATTAAAGACAAAATTCTCTTGATATAATTGAAGTTTATAACTACAAATAGTCATGATCTTTAACCAATTAAATTTTGAGATATTTGGGTACGAATTTTCTTGCTTAATATTGATTCATGATCAGAACAAAATTTATTTCAAACTCGACAAAGCAGCCATGGGTCCTTCATGGGTTATAGAATTAGAATTTTAATTTTCAATCATTGTGTTTTGAGAGGTTTCCTGAATAATAATAATAATAATAATAATAATAATGATAATAATAATAATAATAATAATAATAATAATAATAATAATGCATTTTTATCATTACAGGATGAAAGAATGAATACATCTCACCGTCCTGTTTATTAATAACTTCAATACTCCAGTGGCTGATAACAAGGTCTTCCCATAAGGTAAGCCTTTGCTGTCTTATTTCAATTTTAGTTTTTTTCATGGTCTCTTTCAGTCTCCAGATGGTTAGATAAATGATATTGGACACCATTTGTTGATACTTGGTCGTTGAAAAGTAATACATTTTCAGCAAATAATATCCCTTAGTGCCATATTATTGTTTAGATTTATTACAACCATAATTTAATTACACATGATTATCATGTTTGGTGCATCTAATCTTTCAAATGAAAATTTGTGAATTTCCTTGCTAACATGATTGTTAATTTTTTTGGGGCACTTAACTGCAACCTCTTTTATTCCTTTTATTGTACCGCCGTTTATATTTTCCTTCCATCTGACTTTCCACTCTCCTAACAATCTTTTCATAATGCAACTACGAGGTTTTCCTCCTGTTACAACAGTCAAAACTTCTTACCGTCGCTTTCCCTTTCAGCGTTGAATGACCTCATAGGTCCTAGGGCGTGGCCTATCCTACAATACACTTCTTACCTTCATCTTCTTTTTCCCCAGGTTTTAATTCTGGTTCCATTTGGAAGGGGAGCACGTAGTCTTAAAGACACTGTCGAGTATTTTAGTTCACATTTGGTCTTTGTGCACAAAAATTACGAAAAGTTGACGAGTTTCATTATCAACTAATCATAACACTCAAGAAATTGATTTTGAAATTTTGGGTAACAGCGCAAGTTCAACAATGAATTTCTTTCCACTGATATGAGAAAATACTAGATAGCCGTAGATTTAAACTCTGTGACTCCCCGTGACAAAACGTTGATACGACTAGTGTTTCCAAATCATCCAATCGAAATAATCAAGAAAGTCCTTTTGAAATTTTGCGTCATACCGTAAATGAAATATTGACCGTCTTTCCACCGATGTGAATAAAGTAATAGATCACCGCAAAGTCATTCAAGTATTTTCACAATCGACGATTTCTGTGACACCCCATGACACGTTGTTGATTCGATTAACTTTCCCCAGTGCAACGCAAATTTACCTTGATAAATCAATCAATGTAACCAGGAGATCTAAGGGGAAAATATGACGGAAATGCTCTGAAACGCTTAGCAACAAAAAAGGGCGGCAAACACTGGAGTTGTCGAGCCCCGCCGATCTCCACTTCACCACTCGCGGAGGGCTACTGATCAGATGCCAAAGTAATACGTATCTACCTCGCTCCCGCTCAGCATTCCAGACATTTTCAGATTTTGCTCTTTCACACAAAAGTTTCTAGACCTATATGTACAGTGGTGAATGCTTTACGTTTTGTTAAACGATGAGTTTATCCGAGTTTCAAAGAAAACGTCCTAGAAATATGTCTTTATCCTGTTACCTTCTGTTACTTCTTTCAAATGAACGCAATATTCTTCGAAAGCTAAAGTTTCAAGTCACTGGGCAACTGTGGGCTTGTTCAGTACGAATATGACTAATGTTCTGAATGATAATAATAATAATAATAATAATAATAAAATAATAATAATAATAATAATAATAATAATAATAATAATAGCATGAGTCACCAAGTTGGTGAAAAAAATCACAATTTTGTAAATGTGAATATATAATAAAAATTTATATAAAACGAGAGCTTTCGAGAACGAGAAAGAGATACGATCAGGTTCTCGAAAGCTCATGAATGTAATAATATATTTCTAATATATATGTAAAGCTACATCACTGGATTTCTTCAACAACAATAATATAATAATAATAATAATAATAATAATAATATAATAATAATAATAATAATATTTGCACGTATCACCTTATCCGTTCTGATACCATAGTCCCAGAGGATCTTTGCTTGATCGTTTTCTATCACTCCCTCTGGTGGTGCTCGTACCACTTATTACTGCAAGGTAGCTGATGTTTCTTGCACAGCTCCAGATTCAGTGGCAAAAGCCCTCCACTGGAGCCTGTGCAAGAAACTCAGCTACCTTGCAGTAAATAAGTGGTACGACACCAACCAGAGGGAGTGATAGAAAACGATCAGGCAAAGATCCTCTGGGACTATGGTATCAGAACGGATAAGGTGATACGTGCAAATAGACCAGACGTGACGTTGATTGACAAAGTCAAGAAGAAAGTATCACTCATTGATGTCGCAATACCATGGGACACCAGAGTTGAAGAGAAAAAGAGGGAAAAATGGATAAGTATCAAGATCTGAAAATAGAAATAAGAAGAATATGGGATATGCCAGTGGAAATCGTACCCATAATCATAGGAGCACTAGGCACGATCCCAAGATCCCTGAAAAGGAATCTAGAAAAACTAGAGGCTGAAGTAGCTCCAGGACTCATGCAGAAGAGTGTGATCCTAGAAACGGCGCACATAGTAAGAAAAGTGATGGACTCCTATGGAGGCAGGATGCATCCTGAAACCCCACACTATAAATATCACCCGGTCGAATTGGAGGACTGTGATAGAGAAAAAAAAAAAATAATAATAGTGAATGAGAGTTAATGTGGAAAAATTGGTGACATCACACTGTCTTTTATTATGGGATTCCATATGGTGTTTCTCGCGCTCTTTGCCGGATAAAAAGCGCCTTCTATCTGAGTGACAGGTTGGCATAGCTTTTTCTTTCAGACAAACAAACAAACAGTGCAAGTTTAACACCAGCCCCCCTCCCCTCCCAAAAATAATATCCATTACTTCTTTAAATTAATTTGATAATAAATTTACGACAGTAATTGTTCAGATTTATTCCTGACGACCAAAAGTACAACAGACAGTAAATAAATTTTTCATCACATAGAAATATATAATGCAGAAATCGTTTAGCTGAAGTATGATAGAATAGAAACAGTCTCCCATTCAGAAAAGTCTTAAACGAGCAGCCTATGTATGGCAGAATAAAAACAGCCGCCTATACAGAATAAAATGTAAAAATGCTTTGTGAAAGGCAAGATACATAGTTTAAATACGATAAAATAAAGACAGCCGTCCATATAGAAAATAAAATGTAAAAATGTTTTGCTTAGGCGAGACAGAAAGTTCTAAAGATACATAGCTCAAGTAGGATAGAATAAAGACAGCAGGTCATACTGAGACAAAACGGTAAAAACAGTGACTAAAAGTCAGGTGGAAAGCGAAATTAAATGAACGTCGATGAAGTGGGAAAGAACGGGGAAGACCCATGATGTAGTAAGATAAATTATGTAGTAAAATACTTACCTAGAAAAATGAAGAAATTTGTTTATAAACACTCACCGGTTAAAATGGAAGCTTTATATAGATTCATCATTAATGTAAAATAGGGACGATTAACATAAATGAATAATAAGAGAAGAGGAGAAATTTATTCCACATAGTTATAAGTGTTAACTGGAGAATCGCGAGTTACAGAAAGTGAACTCTCCTGGTGTAAACAGTAAACTCGTTAATATCTCCTCAGGAGTAAACACAGGGACGTAGTTTAGGGAGATTTTGGCCCCCTTCTCCCGACCTCTGTTTATTTACCTAAAGCAGGCACGTGGAGGCTTTGTAAACACAAAGGGGAAATTCGATTTCCGTCTACGTTTAATCATTTGGGACTGTTTGTAGGAATCAATTCGAGTCTGATTATTATTTGTTTTGAATTGTATGACTAAAGGTGGTGTATATATATATATGTATATGCTATATATGACTGGTAACAATGTTCTGTTACAACTGAATTCCTTCTAATAATTTATAGCAGCAAATGTCGGTACAAAAGCCAGATGAGAGTCAGCATTGATGAAACAAAGACAGGTAATGAACAACTCAAAGAGCATCTGGGATTCAGATGTTATAGATAAAATCTTCCTTCAACCAATGATTAAGAAGATTAAACAGATATTATCAGCTGGGGTGACATAGTAAAACGGCTACCTGTGGATGGATCTCTCGGTATAAATAATGCCTTTTCTGTAACTTTTCTCATTCATTATCTATCTGAAGAGAGAGACAGCAGTCTCTGAAATAGTATAGCTCTTACTTTCTATATTTTGGCCTTTTTATCGGCTCCTTTTATTATATGTATATATACATATACATATATATATATATATCATATATATATATATATATAAATTTTTACAATTTTTTCTATATATAAAAAATGGATGCATGTATGTATGTGTATGTTCCAACCAAACTTGGTATACATATGAATTACTATTTGGAAAAGAATACTCAGAGGGTAAGACATCACTAGCACCAAAGAGCACTAAAGCACATAGGGTGGGAAGGGCTTCCCTGAAACGGGGCCTGGTTCCGCACATTGACTTGGTAACTAAATAAACTCTACGAAATTATCATACCTCATTTTGGTATACATATAACTTACTATCTGGGAAAGAATACTGTGTGGATGGGGTGTATAAAATCACTGGCACCAAAGGGAGCGGGATGGGAAGGGGTGACATGTAAATATAACTGAAAACGACAGATATCAGAGTCTGATCCATAGTTTTTGAGGTTGCAGAGATGAATAGGAACACTCCTGAGGCCCTTTAAGTCCAAGTTTAGCCCCATCAGGAATGGGGAGGGGCTGAGAAGGGATGACAAATAAAATGTAAAAAATGACAGATTTTAGTGTTTAATCCACAGTTTTCGAGGTTTCTGAGATGAATGGTGACACACTTGTTGCACTTTAAGTCCAAACTCAGTCCCATTAGAAATGGAGGTTGATAAGGGATGAAATTTAAATTGTCAAATATGCTGGGCATGTAATTGAGTGAGAGAGTGAGTGAGAGGGAGAGGAAATGAGAGAGAGAGGGTGTGTTAGAGAGGAAAAAGAGGGAAAGAGTGAGGGAGAGATGGAGAGAGAGAGTTTATCGGTTGTCATTCAGTTTTCCTGTACCGTGCTGGGTTGGTCAGCCTAGTGTGTATATATATATATATATATATATATATATATATATATATATTATATATACACTATAGGAGCTTCGTTGTCTAGTGGCTTAGACACTTGCCTTACTAGCAAAACCCTGGATTCTGATTCCAGACCAAAACAGCTGCATGGTCACATCACGTTAAAAACCCACTGTGTCTACGTTGATCGAAGTGGTGAATTAGGGAGATCGCAATACGTCACCCATCTCGTAAACCTTTACAGAAAAAAATTGAAATATGCACTTCATCGATTTGCCTGGTGTATTGGTAGACTATTATCTAGATGGTATAAAATATCTGTTGCCAAATATTTTACACGGTCGGAACTCATTCCTTGTATTTTACAAACCAAAGGTAAATGGTCCATATTCATATCACTTACCCCGTAGGGGGTAGTGCCGTCAGTGCACCTCAGTTGGTGCACCGTAGGCATTGTTTAAGATTCTTCCCCGAATTGTAAGCCCTTTCATTCATTTTACTGTACCTCCATCATATTCTTTCTTCCATCTTACTTTCCACCCTCTTTTAACAATTAGTGCATCTGCTTTGAGGTTTTCCTCCTGTTACCCCATTTAAACATTTTACTCCCTATTTTCTTTTTAGCGCTGAATGACTCCCATAAGTCCCAACACTTGGCCTTCGGCCTAAATTGTATATTCGATCTTCTATCTATGCAATCAGTTACGTAACATTTCTCTCGCAAATCCATATTCATTCGGGCTGCTGGTATTAACCTTGAGATGCAAATCCGCGTTCATCATGGCCAGTATGATTAGACTTTGATGAGACGGTCCACCACCGACGTCTTTTGGTCATTTCATCACTTCGATAAAAGATTTTTATCTATTTATTATCTTTTTAAAGATATTTTCTAAACTTTTTTATAAGTGATATCCCATTTTTCTGTATTTCCCTTTACCTGCTCTTTTTTCTAATGCACACCATATTCTTTGGAAGCTTGAATTTCAAGTCAGTGGTCTTGTTCCATGAAAATAGGGTTCATCTTCTGTAATAATAATAATAATAATAATAATTAATAATAATAATAATAATAATAATAATAATAATAATAATGAGTCCCTGTTTACGAACGTGCCTGTAGACGAAACCATTGACATCATCCTTGAGCGTGTCTACAGGAGTCAGTCGACGGCGCCCCTCAACATACCCGAAGCCTCGCTCCGTACGCTGCTTGAGATCTGCACGAAGCAGACCCCTTTCTCCACCCACCGAGCACAGATGTACCGCCAAAAGGTCGGCGTAGCGATGGGCTCCCCGCTGGGGGTACTCTTCGCTAACTTTTACATGGGAACCGTGGAGGAACGAGTCTTCGCTAGGATGCAGCAACCCCGCAGATATGGACGATATATCGACGACATCTTTGTTCAAGTCGACGCCGAGAATGAGGTAGAAGCCCTCCGTCAGGCATTTCAGCAGTGCAGCGTGCTGAATTACACTGTTGAATACAGCACCGACGATCGGCTCCCCTTCCTCGACGTCCTTGTGAGTAAGACGGAAGACGGCTCCGTACTTCCGTCTACACAAAGAAAACCAACCTAGGACTTTGCCTCAATGGTGACAGCGAGTGCCCCGCCAGATTCAAAAGCCCGACCGTCAGGGCCTTCGTCAGGAGAGCGCTCTCCCACTGCTCGACCTGGCAGGACACTCATCAGGAAACTCGCGACCGCGCCTCCCAAGTACTCGTAAATAACGGGTATTCAAATAAATTTATAAGCAGAAGAATCTGTACAGCCTTGGAGAAATGGTACGGTAGTGAGACCCGCAACCCCGCCCCCAGGATAATATCAAGCTGTATTATAAAGACTTCATGAGCTCACATAACCGTGAAGAAGAGGACTCAGTCAAGAAAATTATTTCTGAAAATGTATCCCCGACCGACGACACCAAAAATATCGACCTAATTATCTACTACCAGAATCGGAGGACCGCGACCTATTATTTGAAAAATAACCCCTCTCCACAGGTACGAGACCCCCTGAAGCAGACGCATGTGGTGTACCAGTATACATGCCCAGTCCGCGGTTGCAGCGGCGCCTACGTTGGTATGACTACCATGCGCCTGTCGAAGAGACTCTCGTGCCACGCCCAAGAGGGGGCTATCAAAAATCACGCACGCACCAAACATCAAGAGGCCATCTCCCGGGATGTGATCATCCAAAACACGAAGATCATCGGGAAGGGCCCATGATAGCCCGTCGGTTACGCCTGCTGGAGGCGCTTCTCATCCAGCAAGTAAGACCTACACTAAATACGACGCAGGAAGAATTTCTCCTCCCTACGAGTATGAGAAGACCTGCCACCAACAATGACACCACCGAGCACGACAACTCCACGGAAGACGACGCCCCGAACGAGATACTCCCGCAGCCAATCATAATCAAGTTAGCCGTGACGTCCCGCAGCATAGCGAAACGCCCATCGACGTAACCGCGCCGCTAAGGAGGTCTAGGCGGCTTGCAAGACTTACAGTATCGCAACCATCAACGCATGGAAAGTGGCTTGAGACCCGGTTCAAGCCACCAATGAAAACGAAGACCTACCGCCACCAGCCAATAGTAGATCAGCATGGGGCAGACCCCCTGCTGTCAACTCCAAATATAAACGAGGACGGACACCGCTTCAAGATCAGTCCACCCTCAGCTTCCCAGCCCGAGGATGTCTGGCAGCTCCAGACGAAAGCTCGCTTGCTTCAAGAAAGAGAGAGAGAGAGAGAGAGAGAGAGAGAGAGAGAGAGAGAGAGAGAGAGAGACATATATATATATTTCGTTAATGACTTTGATAACTATGGTATCATAGTTTATCTGTAAAATTCAAATATATACACCAATTTTGACTTTGTATTTGATCATGACCTCCATAGGCGCTCTACTAGCCTGTCTAAGTAGCACGGAAAATGCCGCTGTTCGGAAAATAGAGAAGAATCTCTACAAGTGTAATGCTGCTGAAGTAGCCATTACTTTTAATAAAGTATGCTTGAGAGAGGGTCTGCTTCCTAAATAATAATAATAATAATAATAATAATAATAATAATGCAATGTGATTGGTTACCTAAATATTTGTCATAAAATGAATGATATAATTCATTTTAAGGGAAGAAGAGCTGCCATTTCTATTTAATTGAGAAAATCCTAGGTAAATTTGGATGTGTTATGCTGAGAGAAACCACTGGAGTGCAATTTTGGCCTGTACATCTCTGCAATTACTTTTTTTTTCCTGTAGGACCTGCGACAAAGCAAGTGCTTTCAACTATCAGAGGGTACTTAGTGTTAATGTTTTCATAATCTCACCTTCCTATTCACAAAAGAGATTTAAAGGCATGAATAAAAAGCATCACAGAATCAAACACTTTATTTGCCTCCAAGGAGAGTACATCAGTGTCAGTTTTTCATAGAAAATTATGTAATTCACTTGATACATAAAACACGTTCATCTACAGACCTGCCAGTCTAGCAGTTTCCCGATTCGTTACCTAATCTGTACCTTTCAGATACTTATAGCATAATGGCACAATCAGAGCGTAAATACAATGAAGAATTCCTTTATATATATATATTTGTAACGTATACATGAATACACGAACTCGAGGTAAATACGACTTGGCAGCTATTATGGATGATGCGATTCTCCGTTCATGTCAATTCAAGTACACACCTTGATCACATAAGCATCAGAGAGGATAAAAGTTTGTAGGCTTCGAAAGCTTCTGAAATGGAGAAAGTAATGTAGTAACTGTTTTGATAGAGAGAGTATCAGACACTTCGATGAGGATTAGAGCAGAGACTGGCAGATGTGCGGATCAATAGGGAGAAAGAGAAAGGCGAAATAAATGAGGGTTATTTGTATTTTACGAGAAGGAAAGATATGCTTAAAAGAGAGGGTGATGCATTTCACATAAAAGGGAAGATATATTTAACCTGTATTTCATGTGAAACTCCAAATAGAAGAAGCTTCATCTTATTTCATTTTTGACTTTCAAAAGCAGTACAATTAACTATTATTAAAGGCGGTTGGAAAGCACTGCAATAAACATATATCTCTTTCACGAACAGCGATTTGTTTCTGAAAGGTGATGAAGTTTCCAAAGTTTCAATGAATTCTGATTCCATTAAGCCAGTTTATTTTCAATACGAAAAAAATACACGTGGATACAGACTCCATCTTTATTTATACATATGATGAAATACCACCAAAGAGGAGAAATGGTGAGTTTATTCCCCTGCCGAGGAAGAATGAAAGAAAATGGAAGTAGGGAAAGGGAAAATATGAGTGTCAATTAGCAAATAGCGAGGAAGAGTTGTTAAGTAGTTCGAGCAAGTTTTCAATTGGCAAGGAATTCTTGAACAAGCGGCCATAGGCCTATGTAAGGAAGCCTGATATTGATTTCAAGGTAATAGAGGTATATACGTGTATTTCAATATTTGCTTACAGTATGACAAAAGAGTGGGGATTTAGGCTGGCTGCATATGTTTTGGCGAGCGTATTCTTGCGTCCATGCAATGCGACTTTTTGAAAACCTACGTATTTACAAAAAAGAAAAAAAAATACATAAAAAAACACCCTTAATTACACTCCAAGAACGTGACACATATTATGGTCACTTGAAAACGACAATTCAGCATCGTAATAATTATGCAAGATGTCGGGAAAAATGAGTAGCGATGAATGATGAGGATGTCTCTCACACATACACACACCTATATATGATCTGAGTGGAAGACTTGTTCGTTTGTATGTGTGTTCGATATACAAAAAGGCTTATTCAACTGGAAGACTCGGTTACGAAAAGGCGTTTATATGTCTATATGTATATAGAGGGGATTCCTTATAAAATGGGAACTACGGCAGATACAGCAAAATGTATATATTTTTGTTTCATGTATCCTACAGATGCACGCTCGCGAATTCAAGAGCCCTTACTGATGGCGTACAGTCACTGTAGACAAAGGCTAAGGGGTTCATTTACAAATGGCTCCTATTATGGTCTATATGTACAGAGGAATAAGGTATACAGTTTGGGTGAAGTGCGTCCATTATGGCTACCGCAACAACTATATAGATAGAGAGAGAGCGTTGGAGTATATTCATTTATTGGACTATGCAGTAATACTAAGGTCATGTGGGGTCCTTAGGTTCCGAAATATATATACAAGACAATGCAGACTCTGTCGAAGAACGTCGTGTAGAATTTGTTAGAATACTCTGAAAAAATTTTCCCCCGAAGCGAAAAGGAAGGGACGAACGTCGAAGTATTATAGCGGAGATGAAAAAGGCGTTAGAGGGAATTCAGTCACAAGACATTATCATCACAAATAATCCCTTGGCGTTCTATAAGTAGAAGAATGTAACCTCATTACTCAGCAGGAAACCCGTGTTATTCCAAACATCGCTTAAATTACTTACAGGACTTGAGATCAGAAGCAGCTCGAGATCTAGAAAGGAAAGTTGAAAAGTACCTCCAGGAAAAGTTTCGGTTTAATACCGAGTTTCAGAGGAAATGAAGATGGGCGGGTGGATTTTTTTTTTGGGGGGGTGGGGGGTGGCTGGAGGGGGCGTTTCAGATGAGAAACAAGTCTTGGATGAGGTGAGGGGGTTTCGCGTAGGGTGAGA
The DNA here is from genome assembly GCF_015104395.2 of Macrobrachium nipponense. NCBI lineage: Eukaryota > Metazoa > Arthropoda > Malacostraca > Decapoda > Palaemonidae > Macrobrachium > Macrobrachium nipponense. Next base: position 9,626,091 of record NC_087206.1, read on the forward strand.
AGTCCAGGACCTCCTCCTCTTCGGCGTCCGCTTCGCACTGCTTCTTCTTCCCTCCGGCGCACTCTTTGCCGCCGGACAAACCGCCGTTGTCTATCAAATGTAGCACCGAATTTGATTTGGTCGTTAGCGCCTTCGTGTCCGCTTTGGCTCGCGAATGTGCCCTTGTCGCCTCTGGGACGCCCTGACGGTGGGCGCCGAGTTTACTGGGATGTCTGTGTAGCTGAGGGCGCTGAACATCGAAGTCGTCTCGCTGACTAGACTTCTTGGGAAACCGCCTTCCGTCTCCATCTTGAACGGAGCCCTTAGCGGCGTCCCTCCTCCTGCGTTTCGGGAGGGCGCTGCTGGTCTCAATGCACAAGACGATCAGGTAGTTATCGCAGGCGACCTTCTGCTGGTCCAGCAGTTGCAGGTTCTTGAGGGCAGAAGCCATGCCGAAGGCGTTGGAGAAGGAGGTCGACCAGTCGTTGCAGTTGATGTGGGTAGCAGTTTCGCCATATTTGTTAGACCCATGCCAGATGAGCTTCACCGGCCTAGGGGAGGAAGAGAGTAGCAATGGCGCTGGATGAGTTATCTTAAGATCAACATAAAAAGAGTAATTGGGTTTCCTCATTCGATCAGTCTCTCTTCTCTCTCTCTCTCTCTCTCTCTCTCTCTCGTAAGTGACAGGTATTTCAGTGGCTACCACTATTGTCATCATATACTTTTGCCATAGGATAGATTAGGGCCCATAATCTATATATATATATATATATATATAGATATATATATATACTATATATATATATATATATATATATAATTGTAAATAAAAAGGCAGCAGATTCAAATGAAAACAAAAGCAGACAAATTAAGTGGATCCTTATTCACTATACAAATCTGTATTCGTAACAGAAATAGAAATTCGGGTATTAACATGAGTCCTGGGTAATAGTAAGTTAGGTCGAATTGTATAGGACCCGGCCAAATTTGTTAGTGGGAGTTGGATGATGCCAGAATGAAGAAAGTAGATCAGCCATTGAGAATTAAGCTGTAATAGCTTCAATTCATTCAGTGCATTTTCGTCACCCATCTTATTTTAGGTTTAGCGATATAGTCACTATAAAAGGGATATTCTGTCAATATTAATTATAACTAATTAAGGGTCATTTTGAGCTTTTCTGCAATAGATCGAATATTTTCGGTTTTGCTAGTTATGCCATAACTACTGTCATATAATCGTCAGTTTTAACATTTGAATGAGACAATTATGCATTTTCTTGTCCTTATCCCTGCAACTGATTTAAATTTAAAGGTGGAATCATTATAATAAACTATTTCAGTATAATCGTTATATTTCATCTGCAACAGCTTGCGTACTTCTAAGCGCGGTTAAGTAATCGTGGAGAGAGAGAGAGAGAGAGAGAGAGAGAGAGAGAGAGAGAGAGAGAGAGAGAGAATCGTCGTTTCATGTTATTTCCATGTCGTTGACCATAGTCTTTGCAACTCCAGATACAATGAATGTGTCAAATCAATTTTGGCGGCGAGGGTTAATGTGGTTTTCTCTTTTTGAGTCATTAATAACCTATTTTAAAGAGCCATCATCACCATATTTGGAGAAAATACCAGCCGATAGCTCTTTTCCGTTAAGTCCCGTGTTAATAATTCATTTTCAATGGTGTTCTAATCACCAGAGGAGCAAAACACAATAGTAACTACAATCGCAAGTGTAATCAGGGACCAGGGTAGGACTTACCATTTGCTGTCGTGGAGAACATCGCGCCCGTCGAAGGAAAGAATCCTTGGCGCTTCGAGGAACTGCCCTCCAGTACCCGAAACGGCATCTCTCCATGACCCTAGGATGAGGTCACCCTACAAAACGAAAAAGAAGGCGTAGAGTTACTTTGGAGAAAAATTTAGACTCAAATAGACGCGAGTTTCTGTTTATTAAACTATAGTTTCCCGTATTGTTGAAAAAATAAATATTTAAGGCGCTTTTTTGTAAGGGCTCGTTCTGGCACTAGGCCTACTTACTCTATAACAAACAACTAACAGCATTATATACTATCAACTTCCATTGGAATCTCTATTTGTTAACTTTTAGTTTCTCGTATTGTCAAAAGAAGTAGGCCTATGTAAGGCACCTTTATTTAGGGGGACCGTGCTGGCACTAGGCCTAGCCTAGTCTGTACCAACGACTAAACAGCATTTTTGTGTTTTGAACTTTCATTCGAGTCTATTCATTAGCTTCTAGTGTCCCGTGTTGTCAAAAGAAGTAGTCCTATGAAAGGTGCATTTACGTAAGGGCCCGTGCTGGCACTAAGCCTGCTTATCCTCTACCAATCAAACAGCATTATATATCATGAACTTTCAGTCTTGTTTATCAGCCAGCTAACCAACGTTAGATGTTATGAAATGTCAATAATACACTGGAGTCCTACTTACCCTTAGGTTGACAATAGGCTGGTTTCTATCAGCGTAGCGGACTAATGCTGCCACATCGTGCCTTGGACTCGAGAGCAGGGCCCTGAAGATAAACAATATCATTTAATTAAAAAATGTAATCAAACGCGACTCTTTCTAGTCATTTAAACGAAATTCGAATATTGTTTAATTTACGCTGATTTAAGACCTCCTAAGGAAAGCATCAACGACATTTTCAGTACGATTTCATGCCAGAAACGTACCTAAATGTTCCCTTGAGACCAGCGCTTCTCGCTTGCCTGTAGCAAGCATAGTCGGCAGAGGAGACCCCGCGGATTTCGCCCGGCCATGGCTCGTTCAGTGCTGCCAGACGTAGCTGCGGAAAAAAATCGAGGAATAAAATATAGTAGTCTTTTAGGCATAACTTGATAAGTATTAAATCTTCATAAATTTCGTTAATAATATCAAACAACATTCAACTGACTGTATTACACAAGTATGGAAATTTCATAAACAAGGCTGGAATATCTAGATGACTAAATTTCATGGCTGATATTAAACCATCATTCAACTGACAGTATATTTTGTTTTCGTGTAAATCTAGGTATATACCAGAAATAGGGTGAGCGTGAAACAGAGATCACAAAGAGGTCAAGTACTCAATATAACGAATTAAGCACAAATAATCATTGTTTTTACAAAAAACTAATCTCTGTTCCTTTGTGGATACTTACCTCTTTTGTATTCCAATCGTTCCCCTTAGTGAAATAAGCAAAAAGATCACCTTTAGCAACCACAGTAAGAAAAATAATTGAACTAAATATAATCAAATCAAAGCTACATCATTCAAAAGACCAAAGGAATGAAATGTAATTTAATGAAATTAAATACATTACTTGAATTTCATGTGAATGAAGGTTGTAACTGATTGGTATCAACGAATGTTATTGATGCCTAGGTACAAATTGTCTTTAGGATATACAAGCTAATGATGCAAAGTGAAATAGAGGTGAATCAAACTTTTTTCTATTACAGCTTGTGGTCCCAGGAATACGCAACCAAACTTACACGCATACACACACCCACATACACACACACACACACACATATATATGCTATATATATATATATATATATATATATATATATATATATATATATATATATATATATATGCATATATATATGTGTGTGTGTGTGTGTGTGTGTGTGTGCGCGCGCGTGTGTGCATGCGTGTAAGTTTGGTTGCGTATGAGAAAAATGTTCATTATATCATAGCCCGAGTATAAACATTTCAAATTAATTGTGCATTTATTTATACTTACCTCTACTTCAGTAGTCATAGGTTCGCCCCACTGAAAAAAAGGTAGGGAATGGTTTATTGTAGAACATAATTTATCTCATTACCAAGATTAGTTCTATTTCTCCCGAATCCTAGACATGATCACATCCTTCGTAATCTATTGAAAAGGGTTTTAATCTTGATCTTTGATTCTTATCTTACTGATCTCAGAGAGTATTTTATTCATAGCTTTTTTAATCTTAGTAGTGCGCACATCATGAGCTGTAATGCTCAAATTTATCGTTAATTTTTTTCTGTTAATATTTAATTGTCGGTGCTTTTAATCGTAAGTTGTATATAATTATGTATTGTTTACATCTGAGTATTCATTTCGTTACAGGCTAAATCTTAGTCTTAAAATCGAATAGTTTAAATCCTGCGATGTAATTCATTCTTTATACGCATTTCTTACATAGTAATGATAGTATTTCTCTATAATAGTTTCAGTCCTTAAGAGCGTTGTCTGTTCGATAGTTTAAATAGCACATTGGTTTAAATGTTTACCCATGAAAATGTAAAATCCAAAGTGGTCATTAATTTATTGAAATTTAGCCTTACAGATATATTAAATTTTCCCATAGTAATATAAACCGTAATTGCTATATTTATGAACTAACCATTTAACTTCACACGCATAAGAGACCCTAAAGCACACATGCAAGCAGGTCAAGAGACACCATGAAAGCACCAGAAAGCAGTGATGGTGACATCATGAGAAGGGAATTTCCCTTTTACTACAAATATATCTCGGTTTAACGTCAAAGTTTATGGTTCTATTAATGGAGGAATTTCGTCCTCTTTTACAGCGGATGGGGAAGGAGGGAGAGAGGGAGGGAGGGAGGAAGGGGGTTGAAAGTGAGGGGAGAGTGTGAGGGTGTGTAGGAGAGGGTGTGTGTTGGGGTTAAGGAGAGTTTGTAGGAGAGTGTGTAGGTGCGAAGGTGGGGATGTTGGGGGGGGGGGGGGTGAGGTGGTGGGAGGAGAGTATGTTGGGGTGTGAATTGGGGGGAAAGATTTGGGGGGAAACTTCAAGTGTCGAAATCTAGTATAGATGGCCTTCATTCCTGTGTAAATTAATGCCAAGCCTTAATTACAATGAAATTTAATTCTATCAAGCAAACATTTAATTAATTTTCATCCCTTGGTGTCACTGTATTGTAAATGGCATTGAGGGTTTAATACTGTAGAGGAGAGGAAATTGTAGCTGAATTAATGAATCTTAATCATAGATATAAGACCTTTACATATATGCTAAGAAATTAAATAAGAGAATATTTGGGAAGGCAAACCTCCGCCATAAAAAATCCGTCCTTTCTCTTCTAAAGCTACATTCCTATATCTCCCAAAACCTAATCGTTTGTTGCTAGTCACCAGGTCTAAATCTGGATAAATTTTCGTAAATGTAAATCCTTACAAATCATTGTCTTTATAAATTCTCAAATCCTTGTAAATTATTGTTAATGATCAAATCCTTATAAATTCATGTAAATCATCAGATCCTTATGAATAATTGTAAATTATCAATTCCTTGTAAATTCTTGAAATGATCAATTCCTTATAAATACTTGCAAATCACCAAATCCTTGTAAATCACCAAATCCTTATGAACAATTGTAAATCATGAAATCATTATAAATCCTTGAAAATCCTTATAAATTCATAAATCCTTATAAATCATTGTAAATCCTTAAAAGTAATACTTTAACAAACGAAAGAAAGCAAAAACACAAAGGTTTAAAACAAAATACAGTCCTTTCTTAATCAATGATGCAGCTGACACATAAACCTATTTAAATGGTCATTAATTCTCACAAGTGGGCGACATACATACACTCACGTACACACACACACACACACACACACACACACTCATTCACTCACACACACACTCACACATATGCACACAAACGCAAAAACAATTAACGGATTTGCAAGTGGAGGAAAATAGCTCTCAAAATAAAGTCTACGGATTTACCATCCGCGTTTAAATATGAAAAAGCTAGGTGGACTTATCCTCAGTCCTCTTTGCTGAATATTTACATGTGGCGTTGTGGTAAATGTCAGAGTGCGGGTGAAAATAGAAGTGCTGGTGAAAATAAGTATGTTTTTTTTTTTTTATAAAAAATAAATACAAGCTTTTACCGTAGTTATTAATGGAAATTATGTAATCATAATGTTGTTTTCTTGACTCCTCAGTATATTGAAGTTACGCACACTTGTACGCAATTACGCACACTTGTACGTGTTCATGCACACTTATGATAAGTTACGCACACTACTACGTGCTCACGCGCACTTATGATAAGTTACGCACACTTCTACGTGCTCACGCACACTCATGATAACTTACATACACTTCTACGGGCTCAATCACACTTATGATCACGTACGCACCCATTTACACACTCTTATATGCACACATTTACACACACACACTTATACTTATACCCACTTACGCACTCATTTACACACATATATACACACCCACACACTTATACGCACTTACGCACTCATTTACCCACACATACGCGCACACATTTATGCACAAACGCTCTTACGCACATTCATACACACTTGAGCACACATACGCACGCCTTACCCAAGGTCTCTTAGAGCTGAGATCCGTAGCTAATTCCTCCGTGAGCGTCTCCACGTTGGGGTTGTGGGGCGCGTGAGGCGGCCGGGACGTGTGGGGCACCGGGGTATGTGGGTGGAAGGGTACCGCCGACATCTGCGGTGCCAACACCGCTCCCAGCTGCGGTTCCAAATTGGACAGAGGAGGAAATAAGTGGACAGATCGAGATTTGATGAAGCGGTTTGTGTGTGTATATATATCTATATATTGTGGGCGGGCCGTTAAGTGGGCGAATATCGTATATGCGGGCGGCCGGGTAATTTATTGGGCGAAGCTGAATGGGATTCAAATGAGGCTTTTGCCGCTGTGGCTCAGTTTATTTGGCCGTCGTTCGTATTTTAGGCTTAGCCTGTCCGTCTGTCTGTCTGTCTGTCGGTGTTTCTGATGAAGAAATTGAATAATTCCTTTTTTTAAATTTCTTTGGTTTTTGTTAATTGCAAATTTGTTTGTGTCGTAATCAATGGTGTCGATATTATGTCTGATATGGATAATGGCGTTAATTTTATGTTTGGCAGATAGAATATTTGTTTCCGTTTTTCTTAATTATGAATTTGTTTTTGTCGAAATTAATGGTGTTAATTTTATGTCTGACATGCATAAGGGAGTAAATTTCATGTTCGACAGATAAATAATGGTAGTTAATTTTATGTCTGACATGCATAAAGGAGTAAATTTCATGTTCGACAGATAAATACTGGTATTAATTTATGTCTGACAGATAAATAATGACGTTTATTTTATGTTTGACAAGTAAATAATGATGTTACTTTTGTGCTAGGCATATAAATAATGACTTTAAGTTTATATCTGACCGATAAATAATGACGTTAATTCTATGTTTGACAGATAAATAATGACGTTGATTTTATGTTTGAAAGATAAATAAAGGTGTTAATATTACGTCTGATTTATAAATAATGATATTAATTTTACGTCTTCTAGATAAATAACAGCCCGTTTCTTTGCATAAATTATTTAGAATATCTGGTGCCTAAAGGCGACTGAATATAGCCTCTCATAGTGCACAAAAATGAGCATTATTTTTTTTTTATTTACTTAGGGCCTGTCAGCCCATCCGCGAAGAAATCTGCATATCATACTCTTGCATTTTTCAAACAACAAGCTTCTGTACAGTAGAGAAAGCGATTAATAATGACTTTCTTCTTGAATATTTATGCTGTGGAAGCCCGCCATTCAGCATAAATTATCCACGGATACCTAGACTGGTTGTCTTTGTTTCATCTACAGCTCACAACGGAACCAGTCTGTTGGACTAATCATACATATTACAAAAGCACTTTTCTTTGCAAAATTACATTTACGACCGACATATTATCGTAAAAGAGAAATAACTAAAACCAACAGCAACCCCTTGGTATATTTACGAGCAAATCTACAAGAAACCAGCATCTAATCTTTCAAAGAAAAGTATTTTTGAATAGATTCTACATAATTGTTTATGATTTTAAAGTACGCGAAAATCCATATATTGCAAGAAGAACGTAGTAGAGCTGACAGTAGAAACAGACTAGAGTTGCTGACCAGTGACTCAGCAACTGAACGTAAAACTTGTTTGCTGTTTCTGAAAACTCATATTTTCTAACAGTGAAAATTCGCATAATGATGGAAGAGATTATGTTTAAGTTATGAAAGAAACTATTTTCTAGTTGAATAAAGCGACCAGTTACTTTCTGAAATCCCAGAGAGAGAGAAATATATATAAAGTATAATTTTTTTCTTTATTCTACGTTACCCTGAGAGTTCATTACTTAAGCTGTCATTTTGTTTATTAACTTTTTTTTGCATTTTTACTCTTTCATCTTTCTTTCCTTTTATTTGTTTCGGGTTTAGAGTTTCTGCTTAAATACAAAGGCCAGTCTCGTCTCGTAGTAGTTAACATTCGCTAGATATGAAGGCAAATATAGAGACATTTTAGTAATAAACGTGAAATGAATTCATTATAAAAGCATTTTAGTAATTAACGTGACATGAATTCATTATTATGTTGACAAATACTTCAAAAGCAATTTTAGACAAGTAAAAAAAAAAGTAACAGTTTTTGCGAATTTGCTAATTCAAAAGGATTTCTTTTGAAATGTCTATCAGAAGAGGGAATAAGCAGACTATAAATTAACTAGAAGTCGCTCAAAAGAAGCATTTGCTAATATTTAAAAATGAAGATTCCAATTTACTTAAGAACTTTTCATCAACGTCTAGTAGAGCTTTTATTTCCCAAAAATTAAGTAAAAAGACTATTTAGTGGATATCGGATGAAACAATAACTTTTCTGAGTCATCCAAGGAAGCATTTGCTATTTATGTGAAACTGAAGATACAAAATAAGTGTCATCCATAGGAAGCATTTGCTATATATATGAAAATGAAGACAAAACATTGTTTACTAACGAACGTTACGTACCGTAACTTCCCGCCAACCTCTGGCTGCTCTCAGGAACAGTGAGTCATCATCTAGTACGTAGGCCAGTGTTCCTCGGTCATGCTGGGCCCATGCCTGTAGGATGAGAAGGAATGCGGTTATAGTACACTTATAGAAGGGTTCTAGTCCAGGTGGGGTGGGGGAAGGAGGCAGGAGGGGTTGGCAATTCCTAGTCGAGGTCTTTCCCTTATATTATGTTTTGAAGCTTGAATTTCGTCAGATGGCCCCTGTGGGCTTGTTCCAAATAAATAGGTTTCATCTACTGAATAATAATAATAATAATAATAATAATAATAATAATAATAATAATAATAACTGATAGGTCCTTTATGTCACTTCGGCCCTCTTTCTCATTCCAAGTTGTTGCCAAAAACAGTCGTGTAACCATCAGATAATAAAAAATGCTGCTTGCATATACAGAAGAGCATTGGGTTTGGAGTAGAATGAACACTTCGGTTAAGGGCGAGAGAGACGAGAAGGGGAGAGACGAGAGAGATGATGAGGAGAGACGAGAGAGAGATAGAGAGAGAGAGAGAGAGAGAGAGAGAGAGAGGGCTAATTCATGATTTTAATGCTTGATTGATGGGTACTAAATTAGTTTTGCCTAAATTTTTCCCACCAGTTACAGAGTACGAGTTTGTTTCTGTCCTGTCTGTTTATTATGGTCAATCATTTATTAGACTTTGGTTTATTAGAATGTGTTTCACTTAAGACGGTTTTTTACGCAACTCAGATTGTACTGCTAAAAGTTTTTGATTTTCCAGACGCTTACTAAACGGCTAAAACTTTATGCTTTGGAAAGCCGTGTTACTTCGTGATTGTGAATATACTACGAGTTACGAGTAGTTGGTAAAGAGTCTAAGACCTAATTTCCATGAATGAGTCAAAATTTGCGTACGAAGGCAAACGGAGCAATTGCCTTTCCTTACCTGAAGCATTGCTGGACGAGAAGTGAAGGTGAGTGTAGCACTTGAGCCTAGACCTAGGTTGGAGGTTGCAGCGGGAGGAGCTTCGTAAACGCCATTCATTGGTGAGGAACCACCTTTGAATAGATATTAGAAGTGGAATGGTGAAATGGCTGATTTTTTTTAGTAAAGTTGGTTAAGATAGCGACAAAACATGTACTTAGCTAAAAATGGGCTTCGCGCTTGTTTTTTCTTTTGCATGGCGAAATTTTCAGTACTGTAAATTTCTCCTGTATAGTTTTTGAATACATCATAATAGAATTACTAGGACGACCTTAGTTTATATGTTTATAGAAATTCTCATTCTCAAGAACTGATCACTCTAACAATATAGAGAAAAAAATATTTAAAGGTTTTTCACTTTACGGTTAAAATAGTGCAAAGTTAAATCAAAGTAATTAGAAAGATTTTACTACTGATCAGAATTCATGTAATGTTTATCTAAAGAGGCTAATAATAGGCTGAAAATGTAATGTGACCGCCTTTTGAATCAGCTGACAATGTAATATGGCCATTTTTTCTTTAGTCGTGATTTTGCAGTCCGTTGAGACATGCCATCAAAATTCCTTCAGTGTTTAATCTCACTACCTAAGTGTCACGCCCTCCTAAGAAGAATGAGTTCTACTTACCGAATCCATATCTAGGAGGAGTGAAAGAGAATGAGCCGGAGGTTCCAGGTGGGCCAGGGGGTCCCTGGAATAGGAGGAAATGGGGTCAAAATTGGGCTACACTTCGAACCCTACTCAAGCAAAGCTATCTAAGGGCTAATTCAGCGGAATGAAATAGGTTAACTAAATCAAATGTAGTTCCAGTTCTAATTGGATGATGAAATTAAACGGTGGATGATCCACGCAAATTTATAAATGAATTAAAATAGATTATTAAAAAGGGAATTACAGCAAAATATTAACCAGGGTAACCCGAGACAATTTATAAATTAACTCGAATAGATTCTTGCCAAGGCCATTAGTACAGAGAATCAACCAGTGGCTCGCTAACAGAAGAGTATATTGATTGACAGACTGGGTTAGTGTTCTCTAGGATCGTGCCAACTAAGGTCACTAGCACCGATATCATTTGTTGAGAGTGACGAAATTTATAAGTAAAAAACTAAGTACATATATATATAAATATATACACATAATATATATATATATATATATATATATATATATATATATATATATATATATATATATATATTATGTGTATATATATTATACTAATATATATATATATATATATATATATATATATATATATACTATATATATATATATATATATATATATATCTAATATATATATATATATATATATATATATATATATATATATATATATATATATATATATTTATTAAATCTTTAATTCTAAAAATGCCACTGGCATCGTAAACAACTGCCCAGAGGACTTTGGCGAGATTGTACTGGTCATTTTCTTCTCGTGCCCTTGAGAGAAGGGTTCTCCATACGTCCCTAAGACTGGGGCATTCAATTAGTAACTGTTTGACAGTCAAAGGTGCCATTCAATTTGTAAATGTCTGACAGTTAAAGAGGACATTTAATTGATAACTATTTGGCAGTCTAAGTGGAGCATTCAATTAGAAACTATTTGACAGTCAAAGGGTGCATTTAATTAGTAACTATTTGCAACCAGCCAAAGGCGGGGGCCATTTAATTAGTAGCTATTTGCCCAGTTCACCCCCCCAAAAATAAAGGGGGGCCCCAAAAAATTTTTTTTTTTTTATTTTTTGTTTTTTTTTTTTTAAATTAGTACGCTATTTGAACAGTCAAAGGTGGCATTAATAGTAGCATTTGACAGTCAAAGGGGGCATTCAATTAGTAACTATTTGGCAGTCTAAGTGGGGTATTCAATTAGTAACTATTTGACAGCCAAAGGGGGCATTCAATTAGTAGCTATTTGACAGTCAAAGGGGCATTCAAGTAGTAACTATTTGATAGCCCAAAGAAAGAGTTATTTACCAAACCAGCCTGTAAACCTAATACTTACCGGTGGACCTGGTGGACCGGGAACTGGAATATATTCGGGTTCGGCAGAAGACGGGGCTGGAAGACCTGGAGGTCCGGGTGGGCCAGCTGGTCCAGCTGGTCCAGGAGGGCCTGCAGGTCCTTTTGGTCCAGGTGGACCCATTTGGCTAGTTCCGGGAACAGCAGCGGACATGCCGACGGAATCGAACTCGTTGAGGCCAGGGGGTGGTCGAGGTCGAGCCTGAATGCAAGAAGTAATTGAAAGATTATATTATATAATTATATATATATATATATATTATATATAATATATATTATATTGCATTACCAATATGATTATGTATATATATAGGTACATACGTATATATATATATATATATATATATATATATATATAATATATAGATATATATATATATATATATATATATATATACATATTATATATATGTATATATATGTATAGTACATATGTATATATTTATATTAATATATAGATATCATATCATATATATATATGTATATGTACATACGTATATATATATATATATATATATATATATATATATATATATATATATATATCATATATAAAAGGAGGATATGAAGTATATAATAATTCTAATATTGAAAATAAGCGGATAGAACGATGGATATAATTACTGAATTGAGGAGAAACGAATGAAAGAATTATTTTAAAAAGCAGGATATAAAGGTTATAATCCTAATATGGAAGAAAAATACGAAGTTGTGTACACTTTCTTAATCCGTTTTACTTTCCATCGAACTCATGTATAGAATATATACATAGGTGTGTATGAATACCTACTTCGGGATTACCTGATACTAACCACACTAAAAAAATTGATATAATTAGTTTAACCCACAATGCAAAACAAATTAAAAATTAAATTGCCTTTTTTATTAACATTATACAATGCCAGAAACCAATTATTTCGTCAGACACAGTTATAAATTCGAGAAGGACTCTTACTAGAAATGCAGTGAAATAACTTTTCAAGAACTAGAACTTTCATGGAAAAGAGAATGTGAAATTATGTACAGAACCCTAACTTCATATTACCTCAGATTGAGAAGAAGAAGAAGAAGAAGAAGAAGAAGAAGAAGAAGAAGAAGAAGAAGAAGAGGTAGCTTATCAAAAAGTTTCATGGAGGAGGAGGAGGAGGAGGACTAGGAGGAGGTAGACAAACTGAGGCATCAGGAATAATCTTGAACAAGAAGCATCACCCGGAGCCTCTCCCTTACCACAAGTCCGTAGACACCACCTTCCAGATAGGAGGCACCGCGGCCCATGGCACTGGTAGCGGGACCAGGGGGACCTGGTGGTCCAGGGGGCCCCCTCTCTCCCTTTTCACCTTTGATGCTAGAACCGTCGTAAGCAGCGAATGTTGTGTCTAGGGTTGTCGCGTAGGGACCTAGAGAAAAAAAAAAATACAAATAAAAGACGAATTTGTAAATGAGAAGTTTATTTCTGTCCTCATTCAAGAGGTGTTGGGTTTTATTCTGCACCTTTTGCCGGATTTTGATTTTCTCGACGTCTGTTATTTTTGTGGTTTGGATTTCTTTCTCTTTCAAAGAGGTAAATTTATGTTTGGTTTATTTGTTATATGAATCACAACAGGATATTTTTCATATTTATTTCATTATATATATTAATAACAATAAAATGACACTGTTCATACCTATTTGTTATATGAATCACAATATGATACTGATTATGGAGCAAACTTCCATAATTTTATCAAACGCTTATTTCACTAAAGGATAATGGTTTCATTGTGTTTCTATTAAAACTTTAAGGACATCTTATGGTCTGTATTTTCACGAGAGAGAGAGAGAGAGAGAGAGAGAGAGAGAGAGAGAGAGAGAGAGAGAGAGAGAGAGAGAGAGAGAGAGAGAGAGAACTTACTCCTTTTTACAGTTATATCAGTCATAAGACAGGCTTTTGATTAGATTACTAAGAGAAAAATGAGACGGAAACTATTTACTTTTATCTAATGAATTAAAAACTTAGAAAACCTCTGTATTATTTACCTGGGGGAGATGGAGGTCCGGGGGGACCTGGGGGCCCAGCTGGACCCGCTGGTCCTTTCTTCCCAGGGGCGCCATTGAGACCTGCGTCGCCTTTCTGGCCCTGCGGAGGGAGGGATTAAATGCGTCTGGGGAATTTCGAAAAGGAATGATACAATCTGATCATTATCTTTAGGTCCTCGTGAATGACATTATGTTACAAGGATGAAGATGGAATCTAAAAGATACATTCAAATGTAATTCCAAATGTGGATGGTAGGAGCTCCTAATGCTGAGAGAATTTAATGTAATTCCAAATGTGGACGCCAGAAGCTTCGAATTCTGGGAGAATTTAATGTAATTCCAAATGCATAGGAGGAGAGTAATTTTTACTCTCAATGATATTTGGAACTAAAGCAATATAATTTTTTTATTCCGCACAGGAAATCAATAATAGTTTTTAGCACAATCGGAAACAATAGCAATGAAAATTTCAATTTTCTCTTCTTATTTTATAATCCGACTAGGAAAGCAAAAAGTGTTTGAGTACAATCGGCAACCAAAGCAACGAATTTTTGAAAATTTTGCTTTTAAGTAAATTTACCTTAATTTCGAGAACTGTTCCATTAGCAAGTTGGATAGGACCTGGTTCACCTGCTTCACCTTTGGGTCCCGGATTTCCTGGTCTTCCCTCGGGGCCCTCTTCACCTGGTTCACCCTAGTATGTGATGAGAGAGAGAGAGAGAGAGAGAGAGAGAGAGAGAGAGAGAGAGAGAGATATTAAGTTTATTCTGAACTAAATGTGCAAAGTATAAAAGTAAACCATGGCATTTCTGCTGTTATATAATCCTAGTCCTTTTTCCTGAAAGAAACGACTCTTCTCTTAAACTGAGATTGAAAATCAAATTAGTATAGATAAGAAGATAAAATTCCAATGAAAACCCCCTTAAAAAATAATGAACTTGCAACAGCTTTCATCCTTCAGGATGCATCTTCCAAACATCACCTTCAATTATTGAACTATCTCATTACATTAGAATCAATTGGTCAATTATAGTTGAATTCAAGGCGCACACTTCCACAGGGGAATTTCAGTTGACTTAAGAATTCGACAGACTAGAGAACTGCCTATTTTCACTAATCTCCACTTCAGCCAAGCTTATGCTCTCCCTGTGCTTCCACTTCAGCTTAGCTGATCCTCAGCATTCACACCCATTCATGCCAGGTTATACAACAGTTTCCATTCACAAGCTTATCATTAAAATTCACTTCCACTTCATCCAAGTTTATCCTTACAATTCATTTCCCCTTTCCAAGCTTATCCTTCTCATTCAAGTTTATCCCACAGTACATTTCCACTTCACAAGCTTATCCTCAAAATTCACTTCCACCTCATCCAAGCTCATCCCAAAGTTCATATCCACTTCACAAACTTATCATCACTATCACTTCCACCTCAGCTAAGCTTATTCTCACTATTACTTCCACCTCATCCTAGCATATCCTCACTATGACTTCCATCTCATTAGAGCTTATTCTCAAAGTTCATTTCCACCTCATCCAAGCTTATCCTCACTATCACTTCCACCTCATCCAAGCTAATTCTCAGAGTTCATTTCCACCTCATCCAAGCTTATGCTCACTATCACTTCCACCTCATCCAAGCTTATGCTCACTATCACTTCCACCTCATCCAAGCTTATGCTCACTATCACTGCCACCTCATCCAAGCTTATGCTCACTATCACTGCCACCTCATCCAAGCTTATGCTCACTATCACTGCCACCTCATTAAAGCTTATGCTCACTATCACTGCCACCTCATCCAAGCTTATGCTCACTATCACTGCCACCTCATCCAAGCTTATTCTCACTATCACTTCCACCTCATCCAAGCTTATCCTCACTATCACTGCCACCTCATCCAAGCTAATTCTCAAAGTTCATTTCCACCTCATCCAAGCTTATGCTGACTATCAATACCATCTCATCTAAGCTTATCCTCACTATCACTGCCACCTCATCCAAGCTTATCCCCAAAATTCTCTTCAAATTTCACCCAAGGTTTTCCTCACCATTGGTCCGGGGGCACCTGGGTATCCTGGAGGTCCCTGGGGGCCTTGTCGTCCCTCCTCTCCTTTAGCGCCTGACCGACCTGGGGCTCCTGGAAGACCGTCTTCCCCCTTGGGCATCACCATCTCGATCCTTTCAGCTACTGCAGAGGGAATTGGATTACGTAAATAAAATGAAAACAAGATTGAATAAATAAGATAAAAAAATTACTTGACAATTGCTACCTTTGGGATATAATTTGGGCATACAAATTTCTAAAGTACTTCCATCCTTAAGAATGAAAAATTACCATAACTGCAGAAGGAATTGAATTAAGAGCATAAATGGACATTGGAATTGTTGAAATAATATGAAACTATTACTTAACAATTGGTACCTTTTGGATATAATTTGGGCTTAAAGATTTCTAAAGTACTTTCGTCAGATAGAATAAAAACAAATGATTGAGAGGACTCTTTTTATTTCTCAGAAATCTGCTTCAGAATTTCAGAATTTATGCTTATTTGCCCTGAAGATCCTTGGAGCCACGCAAGAAAGTCCCCAAAAGATTTAATAATCTAATCAAAGGTGTGACCGCTTTTGGAAATATACCATAGTGTTGAGTATATCTTGGAATTATCTCCTTTTAATATTGATTACAGTTATCTTTTATGTTCTGACATGAGTGTTTTTGGATAGCTACTGATCTGAGAAAGTTTTAGCTGCATTTAATGACAATGTAAGCCCATTATGAAGATAACCTCATTCGTTCAGTCAGGACCAATTTTGCGAAAGCTTTGATTCCGAAGCAATGAAATGGTACTCACACAACCACTCAAATTTGATTTAGACAGGAAGTAGTTCGTAATAGTTACTTGTAAATTCCATTATTACACAAATGTATAAACAAAGAAACACTTTATGTTATGCAGTATACGCAAAGACTTAATAGGAAAGTGTCTCAAAGTCTTGACAGACTTTAAAAAAAAAAAAAAAGTTTTAATTACTCGTGCGTAGGTTGGTTATTTGTCCGGCATTGTTCTCGACGAAGAATTTGAGGGAGGAAAGAATTTCCGTTCGGAGTTCCTCAGGGCTGTAAAACTGACTTCCTTTTAGGCCAGGTGGTCCTCGAGGGCCGGGCCGTCCTTCTCCGATATCTCCTTTGTCTCCTGAAGGTACGAAAAACGTATAAATATTAAATGTAAGTTGACCAATAACTCGATGGAATCGTTCACTCATTCATTCTTTCGTATTCTCTCTTGCCTACAGAGATAGCTGCATAAGCAATAGTTAATTGGAATGTATGTATACATTCTTATGTATATTAATGTATATTTACATGCGATGTATAACTAACAGTGAAATCTGAGTCACTTTAGGAAGCAAAGACAGAATTGATAGAAAATTTAAATCATAAAAAAATGTGGAAATATATTGCTGACGAAGTCAAGAAATGAGTAGGAGGTGTTTGGTTGGAAAATGATTATGAACATAAAAAAGATTGACTGAGCAATAAATGAAGAGCTAATGCAAGAGAGTAAAGAAAGTTGAAGAAAAACGATCAGGTAGAAACTTCGAACCTAATGAGAACCGTAGCCTATAGTAATTCAGAGTAAATGAATAAGTAAATGGAGGAATATCGGAGTCTTATTGAGAATATTTAAGAAAGTACAGGTTTTCCTACCTTTCTGCCCTTTGTGGCCCACTGAGCCTGGCAAGCCATCTACTCCAGGTGGACCACGAGTTCCTTTGTCGCCAACGCGACCACTTCTGCCTTGAATACCCTGCAGCGAGGGAGGTAGTGGAACAGATTAGAGATCTAGCTATTTAGTGAGTCACAATAGATATACAGTCATTGACGGGATTATGTTACTTTATATCCGCCGCATGATTTTGCCTGATAACCAAATAAAAATTGTGCTAATAACTCTGAGTGATTTCCTCAACAAGTTATGATTTTGTTCATTTGGTTCAGCTGTTATGTAGATAAGGCTTAGGTTAGATGGATTTGCAGCTATTATTGGTTATCGTGGATTCCGGATCATCTTACCCCTTATCAAGCCTCGGATTAGGAATGATATTTTGGCTTATAGAGGTCTGATAGTTGACTTAACGTATGGAACATGTCCCACATTTGACAGCAAATGGAAACTAAATTTAAACAACTTTAGGAATAAGGGTACAATTACATATTTAGAAAAACAACCAAACAATTTCAACCATTTTCATTACTCCACAGAAAAAAAAAAATTACAGATCACCGTCCCTCATTGAACAGCAAATGGACACCAAATCTAAATCATTTTAGAAATAAAGAAACAGTCTCTGTACATTAAATCTAAATAATTTTAATAATTTTATGAATAGGGAAGAAATTACTAGGAATTAAATCTAAATAATTTTATGGATAAGGAAGAAATTACTGTGCATTAAATTTAAATAATGTTATGGATAAAGAATAAATTACTGTGCATTAAATTTAAAAAATTTTATGGATAAGGAAGAAATTACTGTGTATTAAATCTAAATAATTCCATGGATAAGGAAGAAATTGCTGTGCATTAAATCTAAATAATTCTATGGATAAGGAATAAATTACTGTGCATTAAATCTAAGTAATTTTATGGATAAGGAAGAAATTACTGTGCATTAAATATAAATAATTTTATGGATAATTAAGAAATCACTGTGCATTAAATCTGAAAAACTTTATGAATACGGAAATAATTGCATAGTAAGAAAAAACAACCAATCAGCTTCAACCACTTTTAATTACTCTGCATAGAAAACAATTAACCTAAACTTAACTACTACCCTCCAGTCAACCACATCTTTTAACCAGAGACTGATATAAAAAAATACCAATGTCCCCAAAAACTTACCTCTTCACCCTTCATGCCCTTGGGTCCAGGGAGGCCCCGGTCGCCTTTGTCCCCAGGGTGTCCTCTCACGCCCCTTGGTCCGGGTTCGCCAGGGAGACCACGCCTTCCTGGGGGTCCTGGCTCCCCATTCGGCATGACTGGCATCACATCTGGGTCGACGACTCCGTCCACCTGCATTTAAAAAAAAGAAAAGAAATGCATCTTTATATGGGCTGATTTACTACGCTTGTTTAGAGATGTTTATTATTTTCATTCACATCAGACATGGTTTCAAGCATAAATGTTGGGGAACATATATGTCGATCGTATGAAATATTAAGTGAAACTGAATATATATATATATATTATATATATATATATATAATATATAATATATATATATATATATATATATATGTATATCATATATATATATATATATATATATATACGTATATGTATTATACAATATATACATAATATATATATATATATATATATATATATATATATATATATAATATATATATATATATATATGTATATATAATTTCTATATATAAAAATATTATATTATTATAAGATAATATAACAATTTTTCTCTATTTCCAGAAATGATTACATCCAAAAAGGCTTATTTCGTAACATTCATAATATTTTGGAGTACGATGCAAAATTGTAAATTACACAGGGACAAAATATCATCCATGCACAGTGTCAATTCTCTTAGGTTTTTATCAATTCAACATTCTCCATTTTATAGCATAGCTGAGCCAATAATGAAAACTAAGATATTTCATGTAAAAAATGTCAGATATTCATTCTCAACCAGAATATTGTTTTTTGGGGCCATTTATAGAGCGAGGTGCCTCCTCTCTCTCTCTCTCTCTCTCTCTCTCTCTCTCTCGTCTCTCTCTACCTCGCCTCTCTCTCTCTCTCTCTCCTGAAGCTATAATATGATTGAAAAATTTTTTGCCAAATATTTTTAAATTGATTTATATTTAAATTTATTTATATTTTAAAGTTTATATAGCTTGATGAATTCCTCTCTCTCTCTCTCTCTCTCTCTCTCTCTCTCTCTCTCTCTCTCTCTCTCATTAGCTTTATGTAGAAGCTGTAACATGACCCTAAATATTTTGACCAAATATTCATTTTTAAATATATATCGAAATAATTTTATAGCGAAATGATTTCCCATGCCACCTCCCCCAACCCCCCCCGCCTTTCTCTTCCTTCTCTCTCTCTCCTTCCCCTCACTCTCGTCTCTCTCTCTCTCTCTCTCTGCTCGTTCTCTCTCTGGTAGAAAGTATAAAGTGACTGAATATTTTTACTAATAACAAAATTGACTGCAGTGTCCATATTCCAGTTTAAATCATTATGATGTTCAAGGTAAATCTTTAAATTGAAAATTTTATGTTATTTTGCCAAAAAAATAAAAAAAAGATATGGCAATTAAATGCTTTTGCATTGCTTTGATAAAATACAAAATGAAACATTTCTAAATGAATAGTAACTCATTGCCTTACTGTGATAATCAAGGTATTGGACAATGAGAGTATGAAAAATGTTTAAAAATGTATAAAAATTTAAATATGTATGTAAAGAATATAAAAAAAAAACATTCCAAGACATACCTGAAAAAAAAATCGATAGATAAGATTTTTACTTTCATGCATTCTTTCAGTCTAAGCAACACGACTTGCCTCTAGCAAACAAACAAATTACATTGCAATCGAACAGATAAAGAAGCTTTATGCCTCTATGGTTTATTTTTATGTTGGGTTTTATTAAGAATAATTAATAAGAATAATGAATGAATATTTAAAGCCAAATAAAAATAGAAGACTGTGAGTTATATTGTGTTATTGCTTGTTGATAGTTCAATGTTGTGTTATTACGTACTCATAGCTCAATGTTGTGTTATTGCATGTTGATAGGTCAATGTTGTATTGTTATATATTGATAGCTCAGTGTTGTTATTGCATGATGATAGAATAGCTCCATGTTGTGAAGTTGTATGTTGATAGTTCAATGTTGTGTTGTTATATGCTGATGGCTCAATGTTGTGTAATTGCATGTTGATATAACTCAATGTTTTGTTATTGCATGTTGATATAACTCAATATTGTGTTATTGCATGTTGATGTAACTCAATATTGTGTTATTGCATGTTGATATAAGTCAATGTTGTGTTAATGCATGTTGATATAACTCAATGTTGTGTTATTGCATGTTGATATATCTGAATGTTGTGTTATTGTTATGTTGATTTAACTGAATGTTGTGTTATTGCA
Organism: Macrobrachium nipponense; assembly: GCF_015104395.2. NCBI lineage: Eukaryota > Metazoa > Arthropoda > Malacostraca > Decapoda > Palaemonidae > Macrobrachium > Macrobrachium nipponense. The sequence goes on from NC_087206.1 coordinate 9,647,094, forward strand.
TATTGATATAACTCAATGCTGTACTATTGCGTGTTGATAGCTATTTCCGTGATATATTACATTTACGTTAAATTTTGATAGAGACGATGTGAAAGAGTAACTCGACATTCAAAAATAAACAAAATCTTACATAAAGAAAAAATAAAATAAAAGTGAAATAAAGAAATAAAATAAAAGTAAAATACAAATAAAATGACTGCAAAAAAGCAAAAAATCAAGATCACTTAATTAACAGCATCTACCACTACTACCATCACCACCACTAACTACCAGTCACTACCACTATCGCCGCTACCGTTTGCTGCTATCAATCAACTACCAAGCCTCTTACCTGATAGCTAGATAGGTGCATCCACCCGGGCTAGCAACATCAAAGATTGGAATGGGAAATAAAAAAAAGGAATTGGTATCACTGGGAATTTTTGCTTTCATATACGACACGGTTCCTGTTTTACCAGATCTGAATAACTGACTGTTTAGTGACTGAAAATGTGGAATTCACTGGAGTGATTTGCATGACGAATTCAAATGAATGTCTGTCTGTCTGTCCGCCAATCTATCTATCTGTATGGCTATATATATATATATATATATATATATATATATATATATATATATATATATATATATATATATATATATATATATATATATATTATATATATACATATATATATATATACATTTATATATTTTCATATACTATATATATTTATATACATATATGTATTGTATATATATATAATATATCTATATATAGATATATATATATATATATATATATATATATATATATATATATATATGTGTGTGTAGAGAGAGAGAGAGAGAGAGAGAGCGAGAGAGAGAGAGAGAGAGAGAGAGATTTTCTGGTGTACCTATTGGTTTACTGCTATTATGATTTACTGTATAGGTGTATAAGTAAGTCTACAAAATGTAATCATGCGTATGGGTGTGGCACATGGTATGCAATATGAAGTAATAGTACCACCAACTAAAACACTATAATCATTGTATATACGAAGTACAAATCAGATACAATATGATAAGAACTGTCAGAAATATAATTTCATTACAACGAAAAGCACACTTATTATTCCATCCAACTAATTTACTTAAATTTTTATCTATTTATATTGTTAATTTATTTCTTCTTCTTTAATAACTGGTATCTTTTTTTCTGTATTTCCTGTTACCTTCTTTTACTTCTTTCGAATAACCAGCAGACTCTTTAGAAGCTTGAATTTCAAGTCAATGGCCGGTGTGGGGTTGTTCCATATGAATAGGGTTCATCTTCTAATAATAATAATAATAATAATAATAATAATAATAATAATAATAATATAATAATAATAATAATAATAATAATGGATAATAATAATAATAATAAGTGACCTCTTAATTATAAGTACCTCGCATTATGGCTCTTATGAATATTAAAAATGAATTGGTTGTCAGGACGAATAAATGGAGGTTATGGTAGGGTTAAGTTTTGTTTAGTACCGTGATTGCTTTTAGATGTGGTCATATATTGTAATATGGCAGGAATTTTGTTTTTCATGATAATAATAATAATAATAATAATAATAATAATAATAATAATAATAATAATAATAATAATAATAATAATAATAATAATAATATTTCTTATGAAAAAAATGTAGGGTATCCCTTTTATCTTATCCAGTGTTGTTTTTCTTCTTCTGAAGAGGAGTATAGCAAACTTTATCTTTATCTATTTTTTTTCAACAGGACTAGATGAGGACTGGCGAAATGACATTTACAAGGAAATACGAGGAAGATGAAGAAGGCCCATTTGATTGATAAAAGGTTACGCTAACAAAGGTATGATTATCGTTTTTTAAAATGGTTATATATACATATTCACATATATACATATATATATATATATATATATATATGTATGTGTATATATATACATACATGCATATGTGTATATATATATATATATATATATATATATATATATATATATATATAAATATATATATATGTACATATATATATATATATATATATATATATATATATATATATATATATATATATATAAGAATTTATATCAGATATCAAACTATGTGGGTTTACTAATACGAAAAAAGAGTACCGAAATTCTTATCGAGAAATTAGGTTTAGTAGACAGCGAAATATTACAAGAAAAAAAAAAATCTGTTATATATACATTTTAATGCAGAACTTCTTCGTGTCAGCGAACTAAAACTAACTAATAGCACAATAAAAGAGAATAGCAGCATTAGCGTGCAGAAAATGTGGTAGTAGTAGAAAGTAGTGATAATATCAGTAGCAATGGTAGTAGCAGTTCATCCAGGGTGGAAATTAAAATTTGAGCGAAAAAAATTAAAAACATTTGTCTAGATAACTCTATAAGCATGTAGTGGCCATACTGCCATTAGATAATAGTACTGTCTGTCTATCATCGATCCATCTATCTGTCTGCCTATATATATATATATATATATATATATATATATATATATATATTATAATATATATATACTATATATATATATATATGATATATATATATATATACTCGTATATATATATATATATATATATATATATATAGTATATATATATATATATATATATATATATATATATACTCGTATATATATATATATATATATATATATATATATATATATATATATATATATATATATACAAAGAGAGAGAGAGAGAGAGAGAGAGAGAGAGAGAGAGAGAGAGAGAGAAAGGAAAATGAGTAATCAAGGAAAAATGCAATTAAAAAGAAAAACTGTCAACCTCTCGGTTTTATATTTCGTAATCAATAGCAGCACAGTAACATCATGAGCGGAAAATAGCTGTAGAAGTGTTAATAGCAGCATTATTATAGCTTGTAGAGAATGGCAGGAATAACTAACTATTAAAAGATGAGTGATCGAGCACCAATGAAAATAAAAAACGTAACAAAAAATAATAGAAAAAAATAATGAGAATAAAAAAGTAAAAAATGAAAAAAATAAAAAAAAGTTAATACTGTACTACTATCAATAATGGCAGAACTAGAAAAAGTAGTAACTGCAATTGTAATAGTGATAGTAACTGATCAATCAAGTGGAAACGAATGTAGAAAACAAAAATAAAAAAACCACCCTACTACGAAAACGTTGTCAGAAAAATCCATATCTTGAAGACGAGTGGCAGCAACACTCGTTTCTTTTATTTCGTCGCTGAAATAGGTCTCGCATGGGTCCATGCGCGCGTTCAAGCGCGCCCGAAACTGCCTGGTTGGCCCGGGCAATTAGAAGTTATAACTATGCCGAGGGCTTTTTCGTCTGCGTCCTATGACTGCATGATATTCGCTTTTAATAATTCGTCCAAATTATACGTGTAGTACTATTCAGCCTTTATTTAAGTAAAAAGAGTATTAGGTTATTTAATTAATGGGTATTATTTCTTGTGGGTCATTTGCTTTGAAATTCTTCGTATGGCTCTTTGTTCCCTTCATCTTTTTCCAAAAGGGTTCACCTTCGATGTATTTGTTTCCACCTTATATTAATTTTTGTGGTTTTTATATGGCCTGGGTTGGATGAGGATATAGTGTTACCCATTTCATTGGCTTGTAGTAGTAAGATATATATAAATGTATATACAGTATATGTATACATGTATTTATATGCGTGCGTGTGTTTATATATATGCGTATGCACATGTATATACATATGTAAACATATATATATATATATAATATATATATATATATATATATATATATATATAATTTTTTAAACAACTAGTCAAATTATAAATCAGTCCAAAGAAAGTTTTGTGAATGTTGCTGATTTGCAAGTCTTCGATTAAAAGCTTGCTTTTGGTGACCTAAGTCAACGTAACCTTATGAATGAAATAACTTTTAAATTTTGTTTTGCTTAGAATTAGATTTTGCCTTGTGTTTGCAGTTTAAATTTAGATATCTAAATTAAAGTCAATAAGACTGAATTTAGCTGCAAATATATAACTTGAATTCAGTGGTACACATACAACTTAAAAGCTGTTTTGCATATATAACTTTGAATGCGATTACGGATACTGAATACAGGTTAGCTTAAATTTAGTTGTACTTAAACATCTTGAATATAGATATATTGCTCACATCAGTTACATATGGACCTTTGAAATTCAGAAGCGTATAATAAACAAATATATTTGAAGATGTGTAATATAAATTGTGTTGTAAATATGCTTCTTATATTCACTTGTGTGGTTGAAGTAAAAATAAAATACGCGTAAGCAGAGACGACTTCGACTGACTTCATGAAGTTGTGAATGTTACATCGACTTTGCAAAGACTAATGTTGCTAATCAATATTGTAACACTAATGTTTACGAATGTTAATAGTGACGTCACTGTTGGAGTGAAGAAAAACAGAAATGTATCAGATGGGAAATATTGCAAGGGAGTATTTATAATATTTGTAATCTGGGAAACAATGTCCCTTCATGGATACTGATGTGTACAGGAAAAAAAGAAGACTTAAATTTATAAAGACATGCATGTCGTAAATCAGCCGTCAAAAGTAAAAGATATATATATCATCAGAGGACAATTTTCATTTTGGAAATATTTTTCTAAGCCTCTACATGTATTCAAATTCAATCACATAACATGCAATGACACAGTGATAAAGTAATGCAAACTATAACTAAGTTATTAAAATGAAAATGACTTCAAAGTATAAAAAAAATCATGGAAAATAAACTGCAAAAAAAAAAAAGAAATCAAACGAAAATGAAAACCTTAATGATGTCCCCAAAAAGGTCATCACGAAATGACATAAAAAGAACAAATGGGAAAAAATTGACTGTTAATTACCGTCTTGCTTTCTTCTCTTCCCCACGTCCATCCTGGTGGTCCTGGTGGCCCTGGGGGTCCTACGGGTCCCAGTGGCCCTGGGTTACCGTCCACTCCTGGTTCACCTTTAGGCCCTTGGAGTCCCTCGGGTCCTGGGGCGCCTAACTCCCCCCGGTCACCTTTTTCACCTCTGCGACCTGGGACGCCTCTTTCGCCTTGGGGGCCTGGGGTACCCTGCATGGCATTGAGGGTGTTGGGTGGGTTGGGGGGTGAGGAAGAGTTGATCAGAAAATTAGTTTTTAATATGATTTTTCTATATATGACTATATATCTATAGATAATAGTATATATAGCTATATATAATATATATATGTAGTATATGAATAATTATCACATCATCGTGATTCATATAATTTATTCGAGCTACAAATGTCCTGTAATCTTTGTCCGCTTGGCGGTGGTTCGAACCCGCGAGAGGACGAAATTATTATCAACTAAAAATTCCCATTCGTTTACATATAAGAAAATATATTAATTCCGAGGAAGAGCGAATTAGATATTAGAGGACATTTGTACCTCGAATAACATATATATTATATATATATATATATATATCTATATATATATTATATATAAGTAATCATTATATACATACATACATATTAATACATATCCACTTACTGAAAGCCCGGGTGAACCTGGGACACCATCCCTCCCAGTGGTACCAGGTGGTCCTCTAGGGATATGGGACCTGACGACTTTCACCAGCGCAGTCACGTTGCAGCCACAGTGGCCACCGGTGCCTCCGATTTCGTCCGCCCACTCCTCCTGTTATGCAGAAAGTAATGAGAAACTGCTTCAGTGAAAGTTGTTTAGAATTATATGTGTTGAAGAAGTAAGACAGCTATAATATTTAGAGAAGAATATACTTGTTTTGAAAAAATGTATATGGAATCGACATTGAGAAATGGTTTTAAAAATGACTTATCGGATACAATGCTGAGAATATTGTTTTTTTTTTAATCTGATAAAAACTAGTTTAAGAATAGTGAAGTTATGGATAAGCCATTTTTTTATGGGGGAGGGGGGAGTGGTTCAAGGGCTAAATATTTTTGTTGCTGTATCTTTTTCCTTTATGCTCATTGAGATTTAGTTAGCCTAATCTTGGCCGAGACTCTAGCCTTATTGCTCCTCAAGATGAATTTTGAAACTATTTTAGGCTCACAAGCCGTTAGAAAATTACCGGTGGGGGGCGGGGGTGTTTAGGGGCTGAATGTTTACTTTGTCTTTTTAGCTTTTCGTATATGCTAACTGAGATTTAGTTAGCCTAACCAAAAGGAAGAATTGTAGCGTACCGGATCCGCAAAATGAATTATGTGACTATTTGAGGCTCAGCAAACTTCAACAGACTGTTTTCAAGGCTGATAAATGACAATTTACTGAAGGTGAGAAACTGCTAATAATTGGTTTTATTTGAATCTTACAGTAAAGATACCCACACAACTATTTTTCATTGCTTCCTTCCTTAAAATAAATACCCCACCATATTTCAGGTTACTGGCGAGATTTTGATGTTATTTATAATTTATTTTTAGGATTAAATTCTCGTAAAATGATCATACGTTTTTCTGAACTTTATTTTTTATGCACATTCCCCAACACAAATGACAAAATTTCGGACTATTTAGCCTTGATGACAAAGTTTAGTTCACTATTTTTATATATTGTTATCCTGAAAACCGATTTAATATTAAAAACGGGAAGGAATAAATACATTTCAATATAATTATAGTTAAATTCTTGATAATGTTTATGATTTGAATTATTTAGAAAATGAGACTTACCTGATTTATGAACAATCCTGAGGTCTGAAAAACAGAAGGAATTTCGACATTAGACAAACTGTCGCTCACAAACATTCAGGCTACATAAGGGAGTAGTGCAGTCAGTACACCTCACGTGGTGCACTGCAGTCATTATTTAAGATTTCTTACAGCGTACCTTCGACCCCTAGCTACAAACCCTTCCATACCTTTTACTGAAACTCCGTTCACATTCTTTTCTTTCATCTTCCTTTCCACCTTCTCCTAACAATTGTTTCATACTAGAACTGCGAGGTTTTCCTCCCGTTACATCTTAAAACCCCTTATTCTCAATGTCCTGTTTAGGGCCGAATGACTTCGTAAGTCCCAGCACTTGGACTGTGGCCAAAATTTTAAATTCCATTTCGGACAAAAAGCTGATAACTCTTCATTAAATATTCATACAGGAACACTTAATACTACGGTCACACCAAAGCTGAATATGTAGAAGTATTGGTCTCGCACTTTTCCAGAATATTAGTAAAATTTATCATTTTCCAGTTAATAGTAACTTGGTTAGCTAGAATATTCAATTTCATTCAAGTCATACTTTTCCAGTGGGAACAATACCCTCATACAACATTTGAATGAATTGTAGGAGTGACAAAAGTAACTGATAGAGTTAAATGTACAAAATCCTGACGGACCAAGGCAGCATTCTGTTGTCCTTAGGCAAATTTATCTAAACAGGCGACAACGACGAATTGAAACAGAAAGCAAGAAGTAAAAATCAGCTAACTGATAAATGATCAGGAGAATAATAACAGATTACAGAAAAAACAAAATATTAAAACCAATCGCGAAGAAGAGAAAAGAATTGATCGATTTGCCAAAAACCGGTGCGGCGGGTTCAGGCGAGTGGGAGTTCCAAACGGACGACTTAACATTCTTTTTTTTTCTTTTTTTTTTTTGACCGAATGGGGTCGTTCTCACCGCTTTGTTTGTGTGTTGGAATAAGTGTCAACAGACGACCCCATTCTGGGCTAAGAAGGCAGCCACATCCTTCTGCGAAGGTTATTTGTAGGGAGAGGTGTAAAATGGAAATGTATATATAATATACTGTATATATATATGTATACATATCATATATATATATATATATATATATATATATATATATATATGTATATATATATATATATATATAATATATATATATATATATATATCATATTAGATGTGTGTGTGTATATAATTCTTCTGTTGTCTCATAAGTTCAAATGTTATTTATTCCATGGCTATATCGTAGTGGTCGGTAAATTTCCAGCTTGGCTGCAGTGTTATCAAACAAAATTTAAGCGAACAAACATTACTCTCTTGGCCTCGGAGGGTAGGCATACGAAAATCCCTAAATTTTTTTATACATCTTGAGTTCGATTGTCGTTTGAAATGTATATGATACAGACATATTTTGTCCGCAAATTAATGTATTAACCTGGCACAAAGAAGAATAGACAAACGCAATTATCTGGCACGACGAGAAAAAAAAAATTCAAAGCAACTCCTGAATAAAAGTGTTACGTTGTTTTCATTTTAAGAACAGGAAAGATTAAAAAAAGACACTCTTAGACAAATTAGACCATACCACATATGTCTAACCCTACACTAGGATAAAACGTTTAAAAAACCTACTTTCTTTAAAATACAGAGAAATATTTCATTAGTTTGTCTTTCTTCTTTATTTATTTACTTATTTATTTGTCAAAGGTTTGGACAATTTAAAGAAAACAGGTACAATTATGTCTAAACCCAGAAAATGGGTAATGAAAAGCTGCTTCCTAAAAAAAACAGAAACATATTTTTCCACTTTTTTCTTTTAGTCTTTGTTTATTGATTTATCTATCCATTCAACTATTGGTTTATTTATTTATCTATATAATACGCCAACTCTAAGACCTCACGAGGGTACGTTAGACTTAAACGAGAGACGGAGAAGCGAAATGTTGCCAGCTTTGTGGTTGCTGATGGAATCCAAGACCAGTTTGACATCACTGAGAAGTTATACAGACGAATCGATGGAGATATCAAAGACTCCAGCCTTTGCTGGGCGAAAGAATTTAAAATGACACTTATTTCTACTCTGTCATTTTACGTCTTATGTTTATATCATAGACTTTTGTTTTATTTTCAGAGATTTCGGAAGCTTTTGCTGACTGAAAGACTTTAAAGAATACTAATTTCCACACTGTCATTTTATGTCTCGTAATTATATCATAGAATTTTGTTTTATTTTCAGAGATTTAGGAAGTCTTTGCTGGCTGAAGGACTTTACAATAACACTTATTTTCATTCTTTCATTTTACGTCTCGTGATTACATCATAAAATTTTGTTTTATTCTCGGATTTAGGAAGCCTTTGCTAGCTGAAAGACTAAAAAAAAAACCTATTTTCATTTTCTGAAAGATAGGATAGTACAAGTGAAAGAGATAAAAAAATAAAACACGAAAAAGAGATACAGAGGGAAAATGAAGAGCAGTAGATGAGGAACGATTGGGAGCTGACCCACTTGCTACTTTTGCTTACTCGGGGAGTAAGCCTACAAACTATTTTGTTGTTGTGGGGTTAGGAAAGGTCTATGGAAGAGCCTAAAAAGGTCTGAAAAGGTGTTTCGCATTGAGTTAAAAATACAGGAATTTTAAGACTGGATATTTATTATTTATTTATTAGAGTGAAAATGTAAAAAAGTAAATAATGTGCACGTTAAACAGTACAGAAAAATTATTTCTAACAAAATGCAGCCCATTTATTTTAATTTACGTTGGTGAAAAAAGGCTCTGTATGCCCATAGATTTTAACACCTTTTAATTTACGTTGAAAGTTCGGAAATTAATGTTTACAACTTATGCGTGAGGGGAAAATCTTGCTCACGTCTCGAGTAAGCTGCAATTTGGATCACGCCTTCCTTTACGTTCAGGTAGCTGCCCAGAATTTGATGGCCAAAATTGAGTAGGTTTCACAGTTGAACCAAATAGAGTTATATTTCTTTGAATAGTTGAATATGGTGACATTTATGGGCTGTGATATTTATTTCCAGTTAGCAAAATGAAGATACGTAAATGGTAGAATGTATAATAATAATAATAATAATAATAATAATAATAATAATAATAATAATAATAATAATAATAATAATGCATAAAACTCTCATTAATATCATGATTCACTAAAATGGTGAAGAAATCCTAAATGGTGTAGGTATATTATATATATATACATATATATATATATATATATATATATATATATATATATATATATATATATATATATATGTGTGTGTGTGTGTGTGTGTGTGTGTGTGTGTATGTACAATTAAACGAACACCATTGTGGATTTCTTCACCCATAATAATAATAATAATAATAATAATAATAATAATAATAATAATAATAATATTATTATTATTATTATTATTATTATTATTATTATTATTATTATTATTATTATTATTATTATTATTATTATTTATTGCTAATCAATCAACAATAAACACAAAAGGTAACAGAAAGGAAGTATAAATGAGTGTGCAAGAATGTTATTAACCAAAACTTTTATTAACAAAAACTATTATAACAATTCTAATTGTTTTACCTAAATTAATCTTTTCAGCTATATTATTAAACCCTTCCCTGTTTCCTGATGGCATCTAAAGACATGTCATGGAAAAAGATTGGAGTTGCCAAGGGCAGGGTTGGCATTCTCGGGTTGGGGGTTGGGGAGGTTTACCCAGTTGGGGGGGGGGGGGGGGAGGACCTTGTTCAGGGAGGAAGAGAGAGAGGATTAGGGAGGTGGGGTTGGGGCCGGGGGGTGATGTTGCCTTGCGGGATAAAGCTTGTGGGTGGGAGAGGGGTTTGGGTGGGGTGGGGTAGGGGATGTTTGTATCGCTGAGATGTTAAAAGTGTGTGAGAACCAGAACCAAAGGTTCCTTGAGAAAACTCGGATACAACTCAGATGTCAGGAGTCCTTCATCCACTCTCTCTCTCTCTCTCTCTCTCTCTCTCTACTTTTTCTTTTTCCCTCTTACGTATTATCCTTTCAACCTTCTCCTACACTTACCAAGCAGAAAGCTCATACGAACATGATTTATTTATATTTTTTGGTATAAGACACTGACCAAATAAGACTTGGAAACAAGATCCACTAATATTCCAAGATAAGAACAGGGAGAAAATACAATGAAAATGAAGAAAATAAGTCCTAAATGTAATCGATGAAAAGCTAAAAGGGAAATAATGTCTTCGAAAAATGAGAAGGGAACGAAATAGGAAGAAGTGGGGGAATCCATACCAGCTCTGTGTCTTGGACAATATCCACGACATGTGTTCGTAAGCCTAAGATTGATGCTGGAGGCGTCTCCCTTCTTATTATCTATATGTTTTTGTTTTAATCGATTTTTATCTTGTACTTCTTATTCATATTCTGGTAGACCGATACGAAGTTGAATGGAAAATGGAAAAGTATGTGCACATTTACATATATATATATATATATATAATATATATATATATATATATATATATATATATATATATATATATATATATATATATATATATATATATATATATATATATATTATATATATATATGCTACGCATGAATGCCCGCACCACAAGAATAATTACAGCAATCCTTCCTCCAGCACATTCTCCACGTTGTCTGCAAGAATAATAAACAAGGCAAAGGGAAGATGGAGAATTTGTTGCAGAAGCGATAGAATTTGCAACATCATTCTGCATATTTGGTCTTTAAAGATACTCTTGCCTTTTGTGTTGGTAAGACTGAGGAAAGAAAAGTAAAAAATGATTTTTAAGGGTATAAGGAAAATGGGATGAGTTAGTTTTAATGAAGAAATGAAAAAATGAGATTAGTTAGCTTTTAGAAAAGAGGAATTGATATTAGTTAGTTTTTAGGAATGAGAGAATGAGATTAATTAGTTATTTGAAATGAGAAAATGAGATTAGTTACTTTTTAGAGATGGAAAAATGAGATTAGTCAGTTCTTTGAAATAAGAAAATGAGATTACTTAATTTTTTGTAATGAAAAAATGAGATTAGTTAGTTTTTAGAAATGAAAAAAATCAGATCAGTTAACTTTTTGAAATGAGAAAATGAGATTAGTTAGTTTTTAGAGATAAAAAAATGAGATTGGTCAGTTCTTTGAAATGAGAAAATGAGAATAGTTAGTTTTTTGAAATTAGAAATGAGATTAGTTTCCCATTTCTTTAGAAATAAAAGATTTATATTACTCTGTCATCCTTTGATAATTTAAAAATTCAAAGTTTTTTTTAATTGAAGAAAACTTGTGAGATTACTTTTTTCTTAAAATTAAAGAAAATGAGATTAATTCGTCGTCATTTTTATTAGATATTAAAGATGATATCACCTTTTACATTACCTAATAATTAATAAAAAAAAAGCGCAAGAATACTTTGCCTCTGATTACTTTTGATAATGTTACGTTAATTATCTTTGCTGAATAATGGGAAAATCTTTTATTCAGAAAAAAATCTATTTACTTATAAATGAAGTGAAATAGAAATGCGGTTTTATCACCATGATATTTATCATACTGACGGAATGCACGATTAAAATACTATCTTTATTAGAATTTAATTTATATTCTAATTAATTAATATTGAAATTAATTAATCGTTGTTTCTCACCTCGCTGTCAATATGCTGTTTCTCCTCCGTGCGTTCGTCTTCGTAAGTTCCTGAGGAAGAAAATTGTGACAGAATTAGAACAACATTGTTGTTTCTTTCCGGATGATAAGATTATCGAAGGGATTTTAAAAATCGAATATGCTCAAAATTCTAAATTTCAAAGTTCAAAGAACGCATGATTCCACTTTTATTCTTCATTTATCTCCTGATTTGCCGTCAGTCATTATTTGTTGTCCTTTTAGTTAGTCATTATTAATTACCTCATTCATTATCCGATGAATCATTTTCTTTAATTCCACTTTAATTCCAATTATTTACAGTTGGTCTATTTTTGGTCCAAATATCATGATTTATTTGAACGATTCAAAAATAGGCTAACTGAAAATCAGGAGAAAAAATAATGAGTAAACGTGGAATTAAAGAAAATGATCAATCGGAATTTATAATGACTAACTAAAATGACCAAAAATAATGACTGACTGAATATCAGGAGATAAATAATGAGTAAAGGTGGAATCAAAGATAACAATTGGAGAATAAAAAAGGTCAATAATTCAATTAACATGTTGAAGTATGTGATTTTTAAAGATTATTTGAAGCTTCATTTGAATTTTTGATAGAGCGATTTAACCTAAGCCAGACATTGTAATCAATTCTCAGTGAAGGGCTGAAATCCACGAAGGGAAAATATGAGGAAAAAGAAGATAAAAACGAATGTAAAATTAAAGGAAATTAAAAGAAGGCTTGAAATCCGCGAAGGAAAATTATTAATAAAGAGAGGATAAGAAAGAATGTGAAATAAAAAAAATAAAATATGGTTTTAAATTTTGAATGGTAAACATGAAAAAAGAGAGCTTAAGAAAGAAAGTAAAATTAAAAAAAGGTTGGAAACCCGTGAAGGGAAAATATGAAGAAAGAGAGGATAAGAAAGAAAGTGAAATAAAAAAAATAAAAGAAAGCTAGAAATCCATTAAGGGTAAACAAGAAGAAAGAGAGATTAAGAAAGAGAGTAGAATTATAAGAAGGCTTGAAATCCGTGAAGAGAAAGTAGAAAGAAAAAGGATTATAAGAAAGTGGAATCAAAATAAAGCCTTCAATCCGTGAAGGGTAAAGAAGATGAAAGTGATGTGAAGAAAGCAAGTAAAAGTAAAATAAGTCTTGAAATCCACGAAGGCTAAACATGAAGAAAGAAAAGATAAGAAAGTGAAAGTAAAAGTGAAAGTAAAAGAAACTACTTACGCCAATCGATGCCGTTGTCGTAGAAAGTTTCGGGTGATCCACCGTTGAGCTGAAAAGAAAATATAAAATGTAAAAAAATCTGTAGTTTTTTTTAAAGATGTTGTAAAAAAGAATGTATTTGTTCTGTAATAGTGTGTAATAACCTGTAATCTGTAATGACTTAATCATATATACATATACACACA
>NC_087206.1:9663405-9673405 GCF_015104395.2 Macrobrachium nipponense
CAAACGTTGGGAACTATGAGTTCATTCAGCGCTGGAAGGGAAATCTACAATAAAGGAGGGTTGAAAGATGTAACTGTAGGAAACAATTGTTAGGAGGGAGTGAGGGAAAGTAAGATGGAATAAAGAATATGAACGGATGTACACTAAAAGAGATGAAAGGGTTCCAGCTAGGGGCCAAAGGGACGCTGCAAATGACCTTAAGTAATGCCTACAGTGCATCAGGCAAGGTGCACTGATGACACTACTTCCTTACGGAAGATTATTATTATTAGGAATAAAATACTCCCTCATTGAGGGTCGAAACCAGCTTAAGTTTTCAAGTTTATCTTTATCAATATATTAAGGTTTACACTTTATTTAAAGGACGTGATTGTCCTTCATATCCTTTGCTTACTATTATTATTATTATTATTATTATTATTATTATTAAGACGATGAACCCTATTCATATGGAACAAGCCCACCACAGGGGCCATTGACTTGAAATTCAAGTTTCCAAAGAACATGGTGTTCGTTAGGATGAAGTACAAGAAGGAAAAGTGAAATATCATTGCTATTGTTCCTATTGTCAGCAGGATAAGTGACTGTGGTAGAATAGTTGCAGTAGAAGATCCAAAACGAAAGAAAAGAACAAAAATAGGATACCAAACCATTTCAATCGAGGACGGAAAAGTTTCCACCCTCTGGTGTCACGAACACAACTTCGGCGCGAGAAACTCCACCGCGTCTTGTTGAATGTGAGGGAGAAGGCGCGTAGTATTGTTTCTCCCACAGGAAGAAGAACAAACTCCCGAGAGCCTCACAATGGGGGAACTTGATGAATGAATGAGCGAATGATCTACATTTGACAATCGTCCGAGCGTCGCTTTCTCGTCTCCGAGAAGAAGAAATCGAAATGAGAGAGAGAGAGAGAGAGAGAGAGAGAGAGAGAGAGAGAGAGAGAGAGAGATGGGATATTGTCGTGGTAACTTTCGGCTGCGTTCAGATGGAGATTCATTTAAACTTCGTCAGAGAAAATGCAATGCGCGAATAGAATATTATTACAAATGGAGATTATTCGTTTGCTTTGTTTTTTCTTTGAAGTTCTGACTTCATTATCTTATTTCAGTATAAGGACAGAATTTTCATTTGATTTTCTGGTTTCATTGTCTATATTTGGTAACGTTCCTACTGGCCACTTAGGCACCACCCACCCATCCACCCCTTCTTGTATTTCAGTTAAAATTTTTTTATATTAAATATTAGTGATGTAATTATGTATGTATTCACCCCCAAGTGTATATGTATAGCATATGTACACACACACACACACACACACACACACATATATATATATATATTATATATATATATATATATATATATATATATATGTATATACATGTGCACATATGTGGATGTATATCTTTGTACAGTAAGTTTCCAAAACTGAAGCGACAAATTTCAGAGAATTTCGTTCGAAATTCACCAACTGGCAACTACAACTCGTAGCTGAAAAATATATTTGTTTTCTACAGTGAAAGCTCTATCAAGCAAAATAAAGCTATCATATGATGCACAAATATCAAATCTATGATATTTATAACAATCATAAGAGAAAATTACGGTAATAGTAATTATTTTAAAGTATAGCAATTACTTCAAACTATAGAAACGAAACAATTTGAAATTCTCGTTCAACACAGAATTACCAACATTACCAATGTATATTTCGAGCAATGTGGAAACAAATATTTAATAATATAGTGTATTATCAATTATTTTAGCGAAGATGCATAAAACCATGCAAGTATCAATAGAATGTGAAGGGAAAATCTCCGCGACATTAAACATAATCAACCATGAATGCACCCAGATTCAATGGAAAAGTTGGGGGTGGTTGGTTGTTCTGATTCTAGCTTCGAGGACCGAGCATAAAACACCATCTTCGAGAAAGGCTCTAACCTCTGCTGCTACCTTCAGGTGACTATGCCTAGTTCCGGGCATTGTAAGGCTTACAATGCAGGGCCACTGTCTGTTATTTAGGCAAAGATAGAACCTTCAGGACCGACACCAGGACCTGTCCTTGCACCTGGGAAACAGACTCGCTATATAAAAAATAAGAAAGTCGGTCGCAAGCAACCAGAACATCCGTAAAATCACCATCTGGTTAAGTAGGGAGACGACAGACACCAACCACCCCTCCCCCCCTCTACCTCTACCTCTACCCACAATACTAACTCCACCTTTTTCACTTCAACCAATTACCTCAAATCTTCGAATCATATCCCAACCGTGAAATTTAAGACTGAATTTGCGTAAGTGGGCGTATCATAAGGGAGTGATATCACCCAAATTCATATTTCCACTGACAACCAGTAATCAGTTCGATCCAGTCAAGTATTATTGCATAACAGAAATTTGAGTTTTTTTGGGGATAATATATATATATATATATATATATAATATATATATATATATATATATATATATATATATATATATATAAAGAAGAAGCACCCGAGCATGACCAATAGGCCTAGTGATCGATTCTTAAAACAGACCTCTGGTTATTCCTGATAGATAAAAACGTCCTGGAGAGAGAGGAGAGAGAGAGGAGAACAGAGAGAGAGAGAGAGAGGGAGGGAAGAGAGAGAGACGAGCGGGAGGAGCGAGATGAGAGAGAGATAGAGAAGAGTAGAGGCTTAAAACATGGGATAAAATAATGCTCGCCAAGCATATTCACACTCCGGATCGTATGGACAAGAATAGTCTCACTTATGCACTGAAAAAAAAAGGTGGAAACCTACGAAAATACTTGTTTGGTGCGACCCTGAACGCAATTCCGCATGCAAAAATTTGCACAATCGAGAAATTCCATGAAATGATTAACTAACAAGCTGGAAAATATATTTCCTTGATTCTTGAAATAGACCTAGCCATGTAACCAACGCTAAACGCGCACATAACTTGATTTCGTTTTTTTTTTTTTTTTTTTTTTTTTACACCACTTGTCTTATTTATATTTCATTTAATCAGATGCTAAACTTCTCTGTGCTTTATCAAAAGAAATCATAACTACTTTCGATATAAAGCTATACAAGTAGAAAGTTAATTTACAAATATTAGGCCAATGCTTATGCACACGGTTCCTGCTGCCACTCTATGGTGAACACTTCATATCACACTTTGAAAGCCGCACATGTTTCTTTGGGGAAATTCTTTTTTTTTTTCTTTCTTTCTTTTAATAAACAATTACTGAACTAACATTGATCATTCACTGGGGAAATACTTTGTGCGCTTATACAGTTAATCACTGATACGTATTATCAGATAGATAGGATGACAATAATTGGAATAAAATATACTAACTGGCAACCCCATAAGTTTCTAAAGAAGTACGATCAATTCTGAGATTTGTCGCTTCACTTCTGGAACTTACTGTACGCATACGCCCTCATACGCGCATATTAGTGGGCGGCCCACAAGCAAGTAACGGCGTGATAAAGACATCTGGAAAAACGCCGCTCGCTCTTTCTCATTAATTCCGGAAGATTGCTGTTAAAAACGACGCCTTACCTTGGGGCGGGGGCGGGGTGATATGGGGGGGTGGGGGGTGGGGGTGCGGAGATGAAAGAGTGAAGTTGGAGATGTGAATTTCATGGAGTTGGAAAGTTCGCGAATAATTTATGCAAAATAATGAGATTTTAATGACAATATCCATAAGACGAGAGGCGATGATGGAGAGAGAGAGAGAGAGAGAGAGAGAGAGAGAGAGAGAGAGAGAGAGGTTTGAGAGAGAGTTTTTTAGGGGATTGTTTTACAACAGATTTTGTGTAAGGATTTTTACGAGAGAGAGAGAGAGAGAGAGAGAGACTTGGTTTTACAAAAGATTTTGTGTAAGGATTTTAAGGATTTTTACGAGAGAGAGAGAGAGAGAGAGAGAGAGAGAGAGAGTGCTCCTCTCTCTCTCTCTCTCTCCCTCTCTCTCTCCCCAGACGGAATTGAACCTTCCGTCAATTAGATTTAAGGTCTAGTTTTCCTTGATGTCCTTCCGTTCCCATCAATGTCATTTTTAGATTGCAAGATGGAGAATTAGGTGAATAATATGCTTGAGTTAACCCTGAAATGAGTTTGCTCTCTCTCTCTCTCTCTCTCTCTCTCTCTCTCTCTCTCTCTCTCTCTCTTCTTTGCTTTCTCTGTTTGTCTCAAATGTAGAAGTATGTGAATTCCCAACTGCTTAAGGTTAACCAAAATAAAGAAGAAGAAGAAGAAGAAAACGAAGAAGAATAATCAATGATTTACATAAATTAGACATATCTCGTCCATCAGTTCCCAAGATTATCATAATTCAAGATGAGAGTAATTAGTTATTGAACAGGGATTAATCACTTTAGAATTAATAATAATAATAATAATAATAATAATAATAATAATAATAATAATAATAATAATAATAAGAGCGAACGGAGGTCATAATGTGATAAAGAAAGTTATTAACAATCATGTATTATAGACACACAACCACACACACACACAAATATTATTTACAAAACAAAACTGTTTTGGCAAAGTAACATCAAGAAAAGGACGACCTTTGAATGAATTAGCCGAATGGAAGGTCAAAGGTCAGGTCAAAA
Source organism: Macrobrachium nipponense (assembly GCF_015104395.2). Taxonomy (NCBI): domain Eukaryota; kingdom Metazoa; phylum Arthropoda; class Malacostraca; order Decapoda; family Palaemonidae; genus Macrobrachium; species Macrobrachium nipponense. The sequence goes on from NC_087206.1 coordinate 9,668,025, forward strand.
GAGAATCGAGATAATCTATTGAATAGTATGGAAGGGGGGGAGGGGAGAAAGGAATTAAGGAGGACTAGAGAAGTAAAGATGATAAACGTGGTGACAAATTATAAATGAGAATATCAAGAGGAAAGTGGACGGGAGGAACAGAAGGGCTCCGAGAGAGAGAGAGAGAGAGAGAGAATTACAAGGAGTTACAAGAATTAGGATGTCTCAAAGACTTGTTAGTCCATCCGAGGAGACATCATGTGCTCACTTATATCTAGGAGCAGGTTTTACTGTTCATTCAGTGTCCTAAAGATTCTTTCTAGCTTTCCTTTAAACTCTTTCACACTGTTGCTGTTTATAACTTCTGGTGGCAGTTTATTCCATGTATCACACATCTTGTATGTGAAGACGTTCTTGCAATGAGATGTGTTGTATCTCTTCAGCTCTAGTTTAAATCCATTAGAGAGAGAGAGAGAGAGAGAAGTTAGGTATATCTTAGTTTAACCAAACCACGGGAGCGAACTCGGGTTACCAGATTGGTAGACAAGTACACAACCGACTCGTCCAACAAGGAATTAGAGAGAGAGAGAGAGAGAGAGAGAGAGAGAGAGAGAGAGAGAGAGGATGGCTTGTCTTACAAAAGGTTTTCTTTACGGATGTGCTTGACAGAGAAGAGAAGAGAAGAGAGAGAGAGAGAGAGAGAGAGAGAGAGAGAGAGAGAGAGAGAGAACCTCATATCTGAAGCAGAATTAATATGCCTTGGAAATTTCAGTTGGACACACGCTGGCTTCCAAATACAAAAAAAAAGAATACGAACAAGGAAAATAAAAAATGCAATACTTTCATTTTTTCACGTCAAGTTGCGCACTAAATAATGCAGAAAGGTCACGAGGTCAAAGGGCAAACGGACCCAAAAAAAGAAAATCAACACTTGATGAAACTAAAATAATCTTCTGATATAAAGGACAAAAACCAATTGACAGAATCTTGTTTATTGATATTCATTTAATGTCCCTTTGTTGTAATGTCTTAATAAGGTCTTAATGTCTCATAGTAGTAATATTTTAATGTTGCCTATAATGTCTTAATGTTTCATTGTAGTATTATCTAAAAAATGTATTGATATGTATATATATATATATGTATATGTATTATATATATCTATTATATATATATATATATATATATATATATATATATATATATATATATATATATATATATATAGATATATATATATATTTATTTTATATATAAAGAGAGAGAGACCTTACCTTACCTTACAGACCTTACATCTTGTTCGGGTTGCCCCAGGTCCCTCAGTGTGAGGCACCTCTAATGTCTACCAGAGAGTTGCTAGTACATCTTCCGGTATATTTTGCATCTTCCAATCTTGGATGGTCTGGGATGCAGTTTAGATATTTGTCGAGCTTATTCTTAAACACATCTACGCTCACTCCTGATATATTCCTCAGATGAGCTGGCAACGCATTGAATAGACGCTGCATTATCGATGCTGGTGCGTAGTGGATTAATGTCCTGTTGTGCTTTCCTTATTTTTTCCTGGTATAGTTTTGGGCACTATTAATCTACCTCTGCTTGCTCTTTCTGATATTTTTAGTTCCATGATATTTTCTGCTATTCCTTCTATCTGTTTCCATGCCTGAATTATCATGTAGCGTTCTCTTCTCCTTTCTAGACTATATAATTTTAAGAATTGTAGTCTTTCCCAGTAGTCTAGGTCCTTAACTTCTTCTATTCTAGCTGTAAAGGACCTTTGTACACTCTCTATTTGTGCAATATCCTTTTGATAGTGTGGGTACCATATCATATTGCAATATTCAAGTGGACTACGAACATATGTTTTATAAAGCATAATCATGTGTTCAGCTTTTCTTGTTTTGAAGTGCCGTAACAACATTCCCATTTTGCTTTACATTTTGCCAACAGAGTTGCTATTTGATCATTGCATAACATGTTCCTATTCATCATCACACCAAGGTCTTTAACTGCTTCCTTATTTGTGATGGTCTCATTATTAGGTCCCATTATATGCATATAGCTTTCTTTCTCTGTCTCCATAATTTATTGATTCAAATTTATCAGAGTTAAATACCATAATTTATTTACCTCCTGCCCAATCAGATACTTTGTTAAGGTCTCTTTGTAGAGCGTCCTATCTTCATCACAAGTAATTTCTCTACTTATTCTGTGTACATCTGCGAAAACTACTCACTACCGAATCCTTCACATTATTGTCTATGTCTTCAATCATAATAACAAACAGTATTGCAGCTAACACCGTACCTTGCGGCACACGGATATTACCTTGACTTCATCCGATTTCTCGTCGTTTGCAATAACTATCTGTTTTCTGTTGTGTAAAAATTCTTTTAACCATCTTCCTACTTTATCCACGATATTGTGTTTTCTAATTTTCTTCGCTAATATATTATGGTCTACTTTATCAAAAGCTTTTGCAAAGTCTAAATAAACCACATCTGTTTTTCATTTCCGCTTTTCATATTTTTGAATATGTTCTCACGGTGGACTAACAGTTGGTTTGTGTACTTTTTCCGGGTACGAAACCATGTTGTCCTTTATTAAACAATTATTTTTTATTAAATGTTTCATAATATTTTTCTTCATTACCCTTTCATACACTTTCATAATATGTGAGGTTAGACTCACAGGGCCTATAATTACTTGCCTCTAGTCTTGATCCACTTTTGAAAGTAGGGGTAATATATGCTAATTTGTGCTCATCATAAATCTTGCCTGTATCTACACTTTGTCTTAATAATATTGCAAGTGGCTTTGCGATAGAATGAACTACTTTCTTTAACAAAATAGCAGGAATTCCATCAGGCCCTGCAGCAGCTCCATTTTTATTTCATTAATAGCCTGCACAATAGCAGACTTCATTAATATCTATGTCAGCTAAATATTCACTATTTCATCCCTTACTTCTATATCATTATCTTCATTATCTATTCTAGGGGTGAATTCTCTCTTATATCGTTCTGCCAGTATGTTGCAAATTTCCTTTTTTTCATTCGTTAATCTCCCTTCAATTCTCAGAGGGCCTATTTCTATTCTTCTTTTATTCATCTTCTTCGCATATGAGTATAATAGCTTGGGGGTGGGTTTTGCTTGATATTTAATAGGGTTTTTTCTTCCAAGTCCCGTTTTTCATTTTCTTTTGATTGTATAATCTTTTGTTCTGCATTTTCTATCTTACTTTTTAGTTCTATAATTTTCCATGCATTTTTTTCTTTTGCAAGACCTTTTTTCCACTTTCTGATTTTCTGGAACAAGATCCTTCTGTCTCTTGGTATGCATGAATGATGTTTACTTTTCTTCTTCGGTATATATTTTTCCACTATTTTCTCCAATATTTTATATAATATCTCCGTATTTACCCTTATGTCATCACTTACGAAAATGTTATCCCAATCTTTGTTTAATTCTTCATTAATTTAATGACCATTTTATATTTTTACTGTTAGAAGTTGTATTTCCATATCCTTCCCACTTTTTCATTTCTTGCTTATCTCTATTTTCACTTGCTTTGGAATGAACTGTTAATTCTATGACATTATGGTCTGAAATATTCGCATTATAAACTATTATTTCTTTAACATAATTCATCTCGTTCACAAATACTAGGTCTAAAGTATTTTCCTTTCTTGTTGGCAGGTGATTTATTTGTTGAATGTTGTATTCTAGTAGCATATCTAATAGCTTTTCAAATTGCCTCTTATCTTCTGCACTACTATTACTCTCTTTTTTATATGTATAAGTACAACCACAATCTCCTATTCGTTCTTTCCATTCTACGAAAGGAAAGTTGAAGTCACCAGATAGGAGAATAGTCCAGTCCTTGTGATTTCTACATATATCATCCAATTTTTCAATTATTAAGTCAAACTCTTTAGTATTAGGAGGTCTATATATTACTATGTTCATCAATTTTCAGATTCAAATTCTACCGCTATTAGTTCACATTCTGAGTTTACTATATTCTCATATATTCTTCCTTGTTTTTTGTCTTTCCCATATATTGCTTGGGTTCCCCCTTGATTCCTATTTTTTCTATCTGATCTATAAGTTTGGAACCCTTTTATTTGATCATCATTCCCAGTCTCTTGGGAATACCAGGTTTCACTTATATTCATTATATCTATTTTCTTTTCATTTTGGGTTAGTTCTTCTAAGTACTCTATTTTTCTTTTTGAGTTACTCGTAACTAAAACCCTGCGCATTCATCACTATGATGGTTTGCGTGTTTTCTCCTTCATTTAATACTGGTAGTAATAAGGATTTTCCCATGTCTCTTTCCTGTTCTGGTATGTTGTTCTTTTTTTCATTTCCCGAAATTCTGACATTAAAAAATCCAACTTTTCCATAATATTTGATCTTCCTTCATCATAATTATTCATTTTGTGTCTGAATCTGCAATTTTCTCCGTTTCTGCAATATCCTCTTGCATAATAAATACAGTTATTATCTCTTGAGTAGAATTTCGGAGCTGATGCTTTGAAATTTTTTGCTGACACCTCTGCATATCTATTGGTGGTTTGCTTTTCTCTTTTACCTGATATTCTTGATTTCTCTCTTTATTTGATTTGTTTCTTTCTTATTTTGGATTTTATTACTTGGTTGGTTATTTATTTGATTATGATTCATGGCTACAGGGTGCATATATTTGCATTTTTTGTCGAACTTACATCCTTTTCCTTCTTTTAGGTTTTTACATATTTTTGGATGCAGATCTCTGCAATCATCCCCATATCCATCTAAGTATGCACATTTACCATATATTTCATAGTTTTGACATATCTTAGGATGTTTGTAGTAAACATCTTTCTCCAAATCTGCAATTCCCTCTTTTCAAAAGGTTGCAGATTTGTTCTTTCTTGTCTATTTTTTCCTCTTTCCCGTCATTGTATAGATCTGGGTAGAGCCTCTTCGGGATTTGCTTTTCTGTTGTCATATCGTATTTATTTTTCTTCGTAGGTATGCTGCTTTATTGCCTCATATGTAGTATCAATGAGTATCTCTGCATCCATTACTTTTATCTTGTTCTTTGTTTTCCTTATTTTTTTCTGTCATTTCATTTTTGTTTACTTCTCTTCCGTTTTCCTCTTCTTCTTTTTCTTCTTCTTCTTCCTCTTCCTCTTCTTCTTATTTCTCACCTCAACTATTTGTACATTCAATCTGATTTAATAACATTGTCTATCCATGATAGACATGTTGAACAAAAAATTCTTGTATCTTTTCTCAAATCTTGTATTACCTCAGCACACTGTGGATGGGTCGGAATGTTGCATGCAGCACATTTTCTGATTAGGTTTTGTGGATTGACTATGCTATACCAAACCTTACACAGTTTGCATGCT
>NC_087206.1:9680905-9683405 GCF_015104395.2 Macrobrachium nipponense
TAGGGGGAAGGGAGACAGCCAGACAGTCAGGCCTTCGATGTGGTTGTTTGCTGGTTCTCTGTCCGCTGGTACTACTGATACTAGCTAGCGTCGCGATTCGCCTTATGCATCTCTCCGCTTCCATTTCTCCAAATAGCAATGGTGGGGAATTTCGGTCCCGTTCCGGTGGCAAACTTGACAGCGGCAGTTCTTGGAAGGCTTGACACCGATGGTGGTCCAGATTAAGGCGGCCGAAATCTTGTCATCCAAGGGAGGAGGATGAGACAGACAGACGGGTTTGTTGGCATTTGCTTTTTCATTTCTGTCTCAAGTTTTCTTTCGCAAAATGGTCAAGCTGCAATGTGCTGTATATGTATATATATACTTATGTATATGTATACACACACAAACACACACATGTATAAATATAAGTCATATCACATTTCCGTGATTCATATACATATATCGAGCTACAATGTCCTTTAATATCTAATTCGCTCTACCTCGGATAATAATGTTTTCATATATGCTTAACCGAAGGGGAATTTTTCTCTATAATAGACTTAATTCCGAGGTAGAGCGAATTAGATATAAAGGACATTGTAGCTCGATATATGTATAGATATATATATATATATATATATATATATATATATATATATATATACATATTAAAATCTCATAATTGCACGAGTCACTAAAATGGTGAAAATGTTAACGATTTCATTGTAGTCGAAACACTTCTTCATTAATTTGCAAGTATAAATAAAGAAGATCCTCTTTTTCCAATTCACTGTCTTTCCTTATTTATGAACATGTATTCCTGGACGGGATCCTGTGCCATGTCAACGATAGTGCAGGTCTAAATATTATTATTATTATATTTTTTTTTTTTTTTTTTGCTCTATCACAGTCCTCCAATTCGACTAGGTGGTATTTATAGTGTGGGGTTTCGGGTTGCATCCTGCCTCCTTAGGAGTCATCACTCTTCTTACTATGTGTGCCGTTTCTAGGATCACACTCTTCTGCATGAGTCCTGGAGCTACTTCAGCCTCTAGTTTTTCTAGATTCCTTTTCAGGGATCTTGGGATCGTGCCTAGTGCTCCTATGATTATGGTACGATTTCCACTGGCATATCCCATATCCTTCTATTTCTATTTTCAGATCTTGATACTTTACCCCATTTTTTCCCTCTCTTTCTCTTCAACTCTGGTGTCCCATGGTATTGCGACATCAATGAGTGATACTTTCTTCTTGACTTTGTCAATCAACGTCACGTCTGGTCTGTTTTGCACGTATCACCCTATCCGTTCTGATACCATAGTCCCAGAGGATCTTTGCCTGATCGTTTTCTATCACTCCCTCAGGTTGGTGCTCGTACCACTTATTACTGCAAGGTAGCTGATGTTTCTTGCACAGGCTCCAGTGGAGGGCTTTTTGCCACTGAATCATGCCTCTTTTTGTACTGGTTCTGTGCAAGTGCCGGGCATTCGCTTGCTATGTGGTTTATGGTTTCATTTTTTTTTCGTTATTGCACTTCGACATATGGGAGAGATGTTATTTCCGTCTATCGTTCTTTGAACATATCTGGTTCTTAGGGCCTGATCTTGTGCCGCTGTTATCATTCCTTCAGTTTTCCTTCTTGAGCTCTCCCCTCTGTAGCCATGGCCATGTGTCATCGCTGGCTAGTTCTTTAGTCTGTCTCATGTATTGTCCGTGCATTGGTTTGTTGTGCCATTCCTCTGTTCTGTTTGTCAATTCTCCTGTCTCTGTATATCTGGTCTTCTTCTACTTTTATTAGTCCTTCTTCCCATGCACTCTTTAGCCACTCGTCTTCACTGGTTTTCAGATATTGCCCCAGTGCTCTGTTTTCGATGTTGACGCAGTCCTCTATACTTAGTAGTCCTCTCCCTCCTTCCTTTCGTGTTATGTATAGTCTGTCTGTATTTGCTCTTGGGTGTAGTGCTTTGTGTATTGTCATATGTTTCCTGGTTTTCTGATCTATGTTGCGGAGTACTGCCTTCGTCCATTCCACTATCCTGCGCTGTATCTGATTACTGGCACTGCCCATGTGTTTTGGCTGTTTTATCATATTTCCGCCATTGAGTTTTGACTTGAGTATCGCCTTGAGTCTCTGCATATATTCTTTCCTGATCGTGTCCTTCATCTCTTGGTGTTTTATATCCCCTCCTTCCATTATTCCCAGGTATTTGTATCCTGTCTCATCTATGTGTTTGATGTTGCTCCCATCTGGTAGCTTTATCCCTTCAGTTCTCGTTAATTTGCCTTTTTGTATGTTGACTAAGGCGCATTTTTCTATTCCAAACTCCATCCTGATGTCCCCAGATACAATCCTTACAGTCTGGATTAGGGTATCTATTTCCTTGATGCTCTTACCATACAGCTTGATGTCGTCCATGAACATCAGATGGTTGATTCTGTTGCCTCTTTTCTTGAGTTGGTACCCGGCATACCAATCTTCTGTAGTACTTTTGTCAAGGGAATCATGGCTACTACGAAG
>NC_087206.1:9688405-9700905 GCF_015104395.2 Macrobrachium nipponense
CTATATATATATATATATATATATATATATATATATATACATATATACATAAATATTAATTAAAAATTACAGTAATAATGAGTGCTTTTTCAAATTTCATATTATTTAAGTAAATAAAACGTATCTAAGGATTCAGGAGAAATTAACATAGAATAATTTGTGTGTTGATATTCAAGTTCTAAGAGTTATTATTATTATTATTATTATTTTATTATTATTATTATTATTATTATTATTATTATTATTATTATTATTATTATTATTATGTTGAGTCCAGGTAACTATAACCACGCAACAATCATTGTTTAAAACAATACATAAGACGAAATTATCTTAGGTTGGACTAAGATCATATGTACATTTCCATTCTCTCTGTCCCCTTAGTCTAGAAAGGGAGAAAATCCCAGCCACCCTCACCCTGCCCCCAACATCCCCAGCCCCATCCTTGGGGAAGTGAGAGTGGGGATCCGGACACGAACATCCGGGACAACGAGCATCCGGACACTATCTTTCTTGTTATCTTCATACATCCGGTTAGAAAGCCGTAAGGATATAAGAGTAGGTGTGATGGCGGAGGGAGGGTATGGGGGGAGGGGGTGTGGATGGGGAAGGGAGGGAGGGGGGGAAAAGGAGGGGGGAGATGGGGCAGGAGAGAGGATTTTCTCCTTCCATTTGGATTTCGGTTTCATTTAACGGTTTCTGTGGGATTCTACGTAAGGCGAAAAAAATAAATAAATAGATCGAGATTAATAAATAAATAAGAATAAAACTGGACTAAGTAGATAAAAATAGATAAATAGATAGATAGATAAATAGATAAATAGATAAATAAATCTTTAAAAACAAATTGAAATGAATAAATAAGAAAGAATTTTGCAGAGATTCTGGGAAATTCGAAATGATTTCGGACGTGTTTAAGACTAAATTTTAACACATATATAAAGAGATAGATAGATAGACACACATACATACATACCTGTACATGCATACATATAATACATACATACATTCATATAAATACATACATACATTCACATAAATACATACACACATTCATTCATGTATATATACATATCAGAAGATCTAAGTATCTGACACCAAACAGAATTTACAACTATCTTCCTTATTTAAACAAACTCTGTCATTCAACAATGAACGGCTAATACTGTTTATAAAAAAAGGTGTGATCCGATCTCCACCTCACTCGAGGCGCCCGCTAAAATCTACTGTCAAATAGAGCGTTGTTTCACCAACGAAAGTTAAATTCCATGTTAGATTTTATTAGAAATAATCGTTCTATACTGTTTAACATACACATTATTTATTTTTTTTACATTTTTATTCTAATTAATAAATCCTATGTATCCTATCCTAATATTCCTGTATCTATAACTCAATGCAAACACCTTTTTCAGACCTTTTTAGGCTCTTCCGTAGGGCTTTCCTATCCTCCAACAAGAGCAACAACAGCAAGAACAACAACCAGAAGAACAACGACAATAACAGCAGCAAAGTAGTTTGTAGGCTTACTCCAAGAGTAAGCGAAAACTATTGATAATATAACCTCCGAAATTCACTTTTGGTAAATAAACAAAACGTTTTTAACTCAGCGTCCAATACGTATTTAATCTAACATATCAGTGTGCAAATATCACTAAAAGCTAAATAACTATTAGTTATGATTTTGCCCGAAATACGAATTGAAATTTTCATGGTAGCTGAAATGGACTTAGTTTGATTTATAGGAATTTTATTGAAATTACTAATAGTACTCGAAATTCTAGGGAATCTTTAAGTTACTAAATTAGAAGGAAAACTGACCGAAAGTCAAATAACTTGAATTTACCAAATAGCTCCTAGATTTGTCAAACAGCTCTCTAATCGATCAAGTTAGAACAAAATCTTATTGATTATGGTATCGTGGACCGACCCGACCTGCCGACCTGACCACGGCAGGTCAGGTCGGCAAGGTGACCTCGTCGTGATTATGGTATCGCGGGTTCTTTTCCCGCTACTGGACATCATGATTTCTTCAAATTTCTTTGAAGTTGGATCTCAAGGCTTCTTAGTTACAAGCGTATCCAAAAAAGAGCTGAGAATTTGAGAAGTTAAGAAAGAATTATGGCTATGACAATTACATATGTATTTAGTAAAAATGACCAGTAGATTATACACACACACACACACACACACACACACACACACACACACACACACACACATATATATATATATATATATATATATAATATATATATATATATATATATATATATATATATACATATATTTCGGTCATCATTCATCATGGTCCTCATTCACGTCATCAAAATCATCATCGCATTCATCACTGTCATCACCATTATTCCCTTTTCCCCTCCCTCCCTAATAACATCAGACTTCTCCCTCGTCATCACATCCACCATCAGCAGAGGACAGGAGAGAGGGAGAGAGGGAGAGAGGGAGGGAGTCACTGGCCTTATTTCCGGCCTTGAACTTAGGACCCGCTGTGCTATTTGAGTTCCCTAGGCCCCTCCTGCCTGACCCCGAAGAAAAGAAGTTGAGAGAGAGAGAGAGAGAGAGAGAGAGAGAAATAAAAGTAGCCAGGGAAAAGAAAAAACCGTAAATGGAAAAGAAGCGAGAATATAAAAGTAGCCAGGAAAAAAAAACCGAAATGGAAAAGCAAAGCGAGATAAAAGTGACTTGCATTTTTTCCAAAAGAATTTTATTTGAATAAATGCGTCAGATTTGGATGGATCCCCACACTTCTCTCTCTCTCTCTCTCTCTCTCTCTCTCTCTCTCTCTCTCTCTCTCCGTCCATTTATCTTCTACTTGGATTATCGTTGTACTGCTTTCTCACATTCTGTGGAAGCTGTAGAAGCTTTGGATAAAGCCTTATAAACTATTCATTCTCATAGATTTGAAGGATAAAGTGATAGTAACAAACCAAGCTCCAGATTTCACAACAGGAACGCAATCTATGATATGCCTAGGCCTAAAATTAGGCACGGGAGCCAATTCATTTTCCATCCAGGGCTCTGAATAATTTACGTTTAATACTGAAGAGAAGGAATGACACGTGTTGCGTGCGACGCGATGCAATCTGAAATTCAGTAGTCTCCAAGTCACTGGGTCGAATTGCAATGGCGCATAGCTTTAATATAATTGGATATTATTGTTTGAAAGCTATTTTACCGGTGGTCATTTGCAGATCCGGCAGCACTTATGTTTGCAATATTATATATACATAAGGTTCTGTGACCGCTGATGCAACAGCCACAGCAATGATTGGTGCTGAAATGGAAAAAACAAATCCGCAGTTGTGTATGTGAACATATGTTTGAAAATAGGTCTCAACAGAAAGCTTTCTAACATATTCCCGAAAGCTCCTTGTAGAGATTTATTAAATTTATGTACCCATGCATAACTGGGGACTTGTTTCTCCAATAATTGGTGTATTTGTAACTTTACGAATTACAGAAAATACTTTTTACGGGGCAAAAGGTAAACATAAATAAAATAAAAAATCACTGTCTTGCTTTTCACAAATATGTGAATATATAAGATTCTTTTCCACACAGCAAAAAAAAAAAAAAAAAAAAAACTACCAAAGGTAAAACATAAAAACCATAAATAAAAAATCCTTTTCTTTGTTTTGCACAAATATATCAATAGATAAACAGATTCTTTTACACACAGTTCCAAAATACATAGATGAATAAATACATTAAAGGTAAAGATAAATATAAAAAATATTGTCTCGTTTTGCACAAATATATCAATAAATAAATCCATTTCCACACAGAACAAAAATAAATAAATAAATAGATACAGCAGAAGTAAACATAAAAAACATAAAAGAATAAACGGCACTGTCTTCTTTCGAACAAATATGTTAATAAATGAACAGATTCTTTTCAACACAACTACCCCCTAAAGAAAAAATAAATAAAAACAGAAATGTAAAAAAATAAAATCCACTGTCTTGTTTTCCATCTTTTTATTTTACTCCAGTTGCTACTCGGCAACAACCTGCCCTCCGGAAATACAAGTTTGAGAAGCAAAGGAAGGTTATAAAACTTCCATCTTTATCAGGTTTTCTCTGGTTGTCGTAGTTTCTTATTTCTTTCACATTTTCGCGTATTTTTGTATTTCTCATTCTTATGTCACTGCGGATACTTGATGTGTTTTATTCTGCTAATTCATTATGCATTGTATATCTCTTACCCTTTTTTCTGTTCTTTTCATTTATATCTTTTGTGCCAATTAATTTTTTTTTTGTATTTCAGCCAATTTTATCAGGCATTCCACATCCTATTCTCTTCTCTTATCATTGTTATTCATTACTCTTTATATTTCACCTAATTCAATTTTATTTTGTTGTCTTCCATTAATGTCTTTGCTGTATTTATTTTTAATCACGACCTTTTTTTCATTTTATTTTATTTTATACTGTTCAGTTATTGCCCTGACATTCATTATACCAATTTGCTTTAAAATATTAATTTTTGTATAGCTTACTTATTGCCCATATATAATATATATATATATATATAATATATATATATATATATATATATATATATATATATATATATATATATATATATACATATATATATATATATATATATATGTATATATATATTATATATATATAATATATATAATATATATATATATATATATATATACCGATTTACTTCAAAATGTTAATTTTTCTACAAATCACTTATTGCCCCGTTATATTCTTTTTATATTTCATTTTGTAAATGTCCATCTGCCATTTTCTTTTGTAAATGTCCATCTGTCATTTTCATTTGTAAATGTCCATCTGCTATTTTCTTTTGTAAATGTCCATCTGCCATTTTTATTTGTAAATGTCCATCTGCCGTTTTCATTTGTAAATGTCCATCTACCATTTTCTTTTGTAAATGTCCATCTGCCATTTTTATTTGCAAATGTCCATCTGTCATTTTCATTTGTAAATGTCTATCTGCCATTTTCATTTGTAAATGTCCATCTGCCATTTTCTATACCAATATCCCCTAAAAAATGATTTGACAGAATTTTCACCGAATTCATTTGTTAATGTCCACCTCCTCATCTCTCTACATCCGTCAAAACGTAAGGCGGATCGAACAGGACTCCTGGAAAGGAGACATTTCTCAGCTTCCCGGAGACAAATAAAGGGCGAGTCCTGGAAACAGGATAAAAAGACTTCCATAGCGCTGTGCATCCATTCTGTATTTCTTTGGCTTGTTATCTCCATCGTCTCTTTATTATCATCCTCTTTCTTTGTAGTTTTGGTAGAATATTATCTATTTTTTTGTCGTTTTGGTAGAATATCATCCTTTTTCTTTGTCCTTTTAGTAGAATATTATCCCTCTTCTTTATCGTTTTGGTAGAATATTATCCTCTTTCTTTGTCGTTTCGGTAGAATAATATCCTCTTTCTTTGTCGTTTTAGTAGAATATTATCCTCTTCTTTGTCGTTTTGGTAGAATATTATCTATTTTCTTTGTCGTTTTGGTAGAATATTATATCCTTTTCCTTTGTCGTTTTGGTAGAATGTTATCCCTCTTCTTTGTCGTTTTAGTAAAATATTATCCTCTTTCTTTGCCGTTTTGGTAGAATATTATATCCTTTTTCTTCTTCGTTTTGGTAGAATGTTATCTATTTTCTTTGTCGTTTTGGTAGAAAGACACTAACCCATCAGTCAATCTCGATAAACGTGCTTTCTCCTATTTTGTTTCTAACACTGTTTAACTTCCCTCCCTTATGCATTCTTTTACAGATATCTCTTACTCCTCTATACACACCCTTTTATTTATTCCCGTTTAACTTTGCGTCCTTATAATTCTTTTACATACCTTTCTTATTCTCTCTCTTCTCCACACACCTTTATATCCATTTTCGATCGGTAGCAATATAAAAAATTATTTGTTTCTTGTCTGAGCAACAATCAGATTTGCGTTCGTACGTGTGCGTGTCATCGTGCGTGCTTTGGGCTGATTGATCGTCAGATATCTAGCGTTACAAAAACCAAGGTCACTAACGCCAGTCCCATGAAGAGGCAAATCAATTATCATATTTGAATCTATGATTTTTAAAAATTTTATTGTATTTGCAACTATGATTTTTCAAAATTATATCATATTTGCATCCATGATTTGTTTAAATTTTAATTTGAACATTCCCAGTGACACTCGATGATAAAAAGATTAATTTTAACTGAATGATTTGGTTAGAGAATTTATTCGGCAGGAATTTACAAAGAAAAAAAAATAAACAGAATCGAGAGTCCTAAAGAGGCAATGAAATGATCGCTTCGTTGACAAATCACCCGAAATTATGTTTAAAATCCTACTTCAATGGCGTCTTGTAATGAAAGACGTAATTGCCTTCTTAGGAAGTTTAAGTTCGTCTCTGAATGAGAGAGAGAGAGAGAGAGAGAGAGAGAGAGAGAGAGATATTCTGCACCGAACCAAACGACTAGGTAAAAGATAGCAACATTGATATGCGAAAGACGTATTGTTGAAAAGCTTAATTCATAAATGTTTGCAATTATTTCTATGATACACTGTACTATCTATTTTTTTCAAACAAGACATTCTCTCTCTCTCTCTCTCTCTCTCTCTCTCTCTCTCTCTCTCTCATCACATTCCTTCAATGACTGTAATCTCTTTGACTCTCTCTTCATTACAAATTAAACGTCATCTTAACCAATTAATGAAATTTATCGTTCGTTTTATTACAACAATAACGAAATGTATTGTTTCATTTACCCTTGAATAATAGCTTCCTCAAAGATTACATCTTTTCTCTAATATTACATATCATCTATCATTTTCTCTAATTTTCTCTTTCTCTTACATACATCCTCCCCAACGCGGTGTACCTCATCTCACTGTCTGTTCATCTTACAAGCTATCTCTCTCTCTCTCTCTCTCTCTCTCTCTCCTCTCTCTCTCTCTCTCTCTCTCTCCTATAAATTATAGTTTCAGCCAGCACACCATATTCGCTCAGCACATAGAATCTCTCTCTCTCTCTCTCTCTCTCTCTTACAAATCCCATTTTAATCCACACCTGCATATTCCCCCTCTCTCTCTCTCTCTCTCTCTCTCTCTCTCTCTCTCTCTCCTACAAATCACATTTTCATCCAACGCTGCATATTTTCTCAGACCTCCGAATCTCCCCCCACCCTCTCTCTCTCTCTCTCTCTCTCTCTCTCTCTCTCTCTCTCCTATAAATCACATTTTCGTCCAACACTGCATATTCTCTCAAAACATCGAATCTTCTCTCTCTCTCTCTCTCTCTCTCTCTCTCTCTCTCTCTCTCTCTTTTACAAGTACACGTTACATTTTCCTCCAACTGCATATTCTTTCAGCACATCGCATCTCTCTCTCTCTCTCTCTCTCTCTCTCTCTCTCTCTCTCTCTCTCTCTCTCTTCCTTTCGTTTTTGATAAGCCCGGTCTCATTTTCGGAAGACGAATGGCGCGTGAGATTGCTTCAAAGATGATTACGGCCTCTGAAACGTGTAAAAGATAATGAGGGAGACGATGAAAGATTCTCTCCCGTTTCAGTTTATTATTTCTTTTTTTATCTATGTATTTTTCTTCAGTTCGCGCATTTATTATACACGACGTCATCGAGGAACGGTTTCGTGCGTCTTTCTAGTTCGGGTATTTGAATTGTTCGACGTTTTCTCTGCTGCTGTTGTGCTGCGTTTCCGGAAATTTGTTGGTTTATTTACTTTTTTAATTATTTATTTATTTATTTTTGCTGTTGGTGTTTTGAATTTTTTTCATGGAAAATAAGGGAGAGCCGAAGAGAGAGAGACGAGAGAGAGAGACCCTGAGAGACGAGGAGAAGAGATAGAAGAAGAGAAGAGAGAGAGATGAGAGAGAGAAGAGAGAGAATGCACTTGTAAAAGAAAATTAATATTTATCCTTGGGGGAGAGAGAGAGAGAGAGAGAGAGAGAGAGAATACACTTTTAAAAGAAAGTGAATAGTTATTTTTGGGAGGCAGATATATATATATATATATATATATATATATATATATATATATATATATATATAGAGAGAGAGAGAGAGAGAGAGAGAGAGCGAGAGAGAGAGAGAGAGAGAGAGAGAGAGAGAGAGAATATATTTTAAAAGAAAATGGATATTTATCTTTGGGATGCAGAGAGAGAGAGAGAGAGAGAGAGAGAGAGAGAGAGAGAGAGAGAGAGTCAGTCAGGAAAATGCAGTACACCACAGAATTAATATAATAAATTCTTCGGTGACAGTAATAACTTGACCCGAATGAACTTGCCTACAAACGTAACAGTAAGTTATGCTTTCAAGCATTTTTTCGAAAGCAACGAGGGCGTTTCGTTCCCTTTTTTCTATTTTCTCCTTTTTTATGCATCTAAATATTTATTTGTGAATTCATGATTTTAAGTTTTCAACTCCCCCAAAAATTCACTTTTTTAAAACTTTACCCTCTACCGAAAAGATCTTCCACTATATTTGTATTACCCAAGCAAGAGATATAATCTCAGCTTACAGTGACTATGCATTATTCCAATATATAAATTCTATTCAAATAATCAAAATAATTTAGCTTAGCGTAGTGCAACAACTGAGATTCCAGTAGCTAGCCTACAGAAGTGATTATTCGATTGGTTTACCTAGATGGCGTTACAGTATGAAAGGTCATTGAAGACGATTTCTGCAAAGGGTAATATAGAGAAAACTGACGTACTAAAGAGAACGATCATCTAAATTTTTAGAGTAACAAGATTAAAGTCAGTATCTTGATTCACCTATCGGTCATCTTATAAGTTTAGCACGCGCCACAAAATCAGCTTAAAAAGGTAATAATGAGAATATTCGTTTATCAGCCATTTCTCCTGAAGGCTCAGTGTATTACTTCAGTAGAGTATATCCGCCCCCAGTAACTGAAGTATTCTTCTCCACTAGAGTCGAAGAATTATTTCAAAGATAACCGAGAAATGTCGCGAGTCGTGTCTTTCCAAATCTCTCATGAATTCCAGTGGATACTCCATTGACTTTCATGTCAGTTAGATCAAGACAAAAGCAAATTCTGATTCAGGATGAACGATTTACAAAGTCAATTATATTGTAATGCCGGGTAACAGCTTTCGCCGGTATTGTAATCGAAGGAGATTGGTCATTGAGGTTAGACTGATTCAGGAACTCGTGGAATTTACTGCTGAAATATTAGTTAATCAGTGGACAAGAAGATGAACTTAGAACGAAGAACAGCCATAATGTGTCCATTAACCTTCATCATGTTCTGTTTCGATGCTCGTTTGGCTTCATTCTCAAAACGCTGAAATAAAGACAGAATTAAAGAAACCATCCTTAAATTTAGATGGCAGTTCATTTCCCTTGCGTGTATAGTGATTAAGTTTAACTTGACATTTTCAATGAAGCTGTTCTAAATATTTCTAAATATTTAGAGTTGTCTTATTTCCATACTTTGAGCAAGAAACCAGACGAACGTGGAAACTCTGAAATGTGATAAAGAATGAGGAATATTTCAAAATAGCTCTTATCCTGATTTTCCTATTATCAACAAGACAACATTAAGAACATTATGAAAAAACTTTGTTTTATACCAAAATATTTCGGCAAATAAATAAATGAATAAATGAATTAAGTAATATATATATACATATATATATATATATACATTCAATTATGTAAATAATTTAATTATATATTATACATATGTATATAAATATATGTATATACAAGTAATAAATATATATAATATATATATATATATATATATATATATATATATATATATATATATAGTTTAATATTATATATAATATATATATATATATATATATACCAACATATACATATATATACACCAGGGTATACTATATATATATATATAATTATATAATATATATATATATATATATATATATATATATATATATATATATAATTATCTACATGAAAACGGATTCATCTTTCTTTGTCTTGCTCTCTCTTAAAATCTTTTAAAAAACATTGTACAATGACCACTGTTTCGTATATGCCTTATTGAATTAGTATAGAGTTTACTTATGAAAGTACATCAAATACTATATTTATTAGCTCTACAACAGACGTATAGGAAATTACAGATGTCGCCACGAAACATATTGAAGATTTCAATCAACTTATGAAATAAGTTTGGAAGTAGGGTTTTGTGATAAAGGGATTGATAGGCACGCCCATAAAACTGTATCACAGGAAGAGGAAGGGAAGAGAAAGTAACATTGGCCTTTCTCTCTCTCTCTCTCTCTCTCTCTCTCTCTCTCTCTCTCTCTCTCTCTCTCTCTCTCTCTCTCTCTTTAAATTCAGGTCCAATTTTATATGGTCAGTAGGAGCATGAAGTGTTCCATAAATACGATAATCGAAAATCTGTTGACGAAAGGAGAGACACTGGGATTTTTCTGTTGAAAAATTCGTAATTATAAAATGACAGCCTTATGAAAAAGTACTATGTGACAGGAGAGAACATACACAGACAATATACACATACACAATACATATACACAGACACATATTCACACACACACACAATATATATATTATATATATATATATATATATATATATATATATATATATATATATATATGTATATATCTATATATATATATAGATATATATAGATATATATATATATATATATATATATAATCTATATATATCTATATATATATATATATATATATATATATATAGATATATATTATATATATATATATATATATATATATATATATATATATATATATACATGTAAAAGTTACGGATATGTACATATATACTCATGTCTATATATATATCTATATATATATACATATATATATATATATATATATATCTATATATAGTATATATACTATATGTATATGTATAATATATATATATTGATATATATATATATATATATATATGATATATATATATAATATATTATCTATATATATCATATATTATACTAGATTATACACTATATATATACTATATATATATATAATATATATATATATATATATATATATATACATATATCCATATACACATGCAGCTTCAAGTCAAAATAGCACTTGATGTATATATGCAAATGAACCACAAGGAAAATGAAAGAAAAAAGTTTCTTCATATTTTTGCAGGATTAATAATACGATTTTGAGTCTCATTTTCCCATTCCCACAAGTGCATCAAACAAAGAAGTATGACCACAGGGTAAAAATGGTCATTATGTCTATAAATATTATAGAAGTCTAATAACTGGACTGATATGGAAGTTTTATAAGAAGTTTTTCAGTTTGTAACTGGCGACTGCGAAAAGGTAAAAGCTAACGATGGGATATAAGAAGTAAGAATCGGTAGAATATGAATTATCTTTACAACTCCATATACCAGGACTTAAGATATCGATAAGTTCTTGTTTAGGAATATGGTCCCCCTATCAATTCGCCCGTCTTAGCCTCAAAAAAGAAATGGCGAATGCAAAATGCTAAAAGTTATATAAAAGTTCACGATGACAAATAAGAAGCAGGAACATGATAATTCATATCTTATCTTCAAAATGCCATCAACTATGAAAAAATATGTCGATAAGCTCCTATCCTAAGATAAAGTAACCCTATCAAACCGACCGTTCCCCGCCCCCCCCAACCCCCCCTTTTTTTTATCCGAAAAAAATTAACATGAAAAAAATCAGTGGCTCAAACTTGCCTCTGCATAAGAAAAAATTGAATAAACCTCAGCATCAAGAAGGAGGAATAAACTTTAATTTTATTTTATTTTATTTTATTTTTTCTTTAGAGGCGACATCCATCGGGCTTTCCCAGACAACCAATTAAGACCCACATCCGAAAATTGGCGATGGAGAAGCCCAGCAGCACTCGCGAAGACTTTCTTCTGCTAAGTATCGACAAATAGCTGTGGCTGACACTCCATCTCTTGGCCGGAAGGAAGGAAGGAAGGAAGGAAGGTCCCCTTGCGCGGAATCCCCACCAAAAAATTTGCTATGCCGGCGTTTACCTCGCTTGAGTTATTGGTGAGAAGGGGAAATTTTATAGACAAATTGAGCGTTTGGGATTTTTAAATATCTGATTTGAATGGTTTTTTCCTTTTTTTTTTTTTTGGTTTTTTTTTTTTTTTTTTTCTATGAATGCTCGAACGACTATTATTATACTCTTTCGCGCTCATCGGCGGCCTTTGGACTGGGCCCTTACTGGCATAAGGACCGCTTAATGCCAATAAACTGACTAACATCCCAATATAAATATGTATATATGTATTTATATGCATACACACACATATATATATATATATATATATATATATATCTATATATATATATATATAGTTAGTAAATATATATATCTATATATATTATTCTTTTTTATCTGGAGAAATAAATCATTGATATCTTTGTGACATTCAATCATTTCTGTTGAAAATA
>NC_087206.1:9705905-9728405 GCF_015104395.2 Macrobrachium nipponense
GTGGCGACAAGCGGTGGTTAACCTATATATGTTTCCACAGGGCGCTGAGGCGACCGTATCGCTTACTCCGACATGGCGAAGGCAAGACACTCCTTTCGCAAAAAACGGAACAGTTCCACTACGTAGCGATTACTTTACTCGAGGCACTTCGATATGTTCCATCGGGCACAATATTTCCAGAGGGTCGACTTTGCTAGAAGCAGTTCCGCTGGTCCCTCTGGACCTTGGAAAGCATCTAACGTCTATCGGGAGGTTGAGGTTCCCACGAGCCTTCCAGTTCTTCACGGCGGACGCTGATTGGCGGGCGCTGGACGGCGTCGGCCAATGGGAGGCCCGGCCTGATTCCCAGTGCGCCGTCTGGGTGCTGCCGCTTTTCTCCTCAATATTTTTTTTCTTTTTTTTACACTGCAAGCTGAATCGGTGGCGCCTAAAAGACGTGCTGTGCCCTGTTAAATTTTCTTTACTGCATGGCAGGGCCTTCTGAATAGACAGTTTCCAGTTTACACCCTTAATTAACGATACCATTTGTTTCACTCGCTGTAATGATGTACTTCGCAGGAATTCCGTGTCGAACACTCTTCGTATACTCTCTCCTCGGGAAACAAAGTCATTCCTAAGTTTTCTCTCTTTTGGAATCGGTAACTTCAAGTTTCCGATCAGGAAATGGTAAGTTAGATTGTGAATGAGATTGGAGATGATTTTTTCCTCTTAAGCAAATTGGTCGCAAAGGAAGGAAGGAAGGAAGGACTTCTGTGTCAAAGACTTCGTACTCTCCTCCGGAAACGATGTCACTCCTAAGTTTTCTGACTTTTGCAATCGGTAACTTCAAGTTTCCGATTAGGAAATGGTAAGTTAGCTTATGAATGAGATTGGAGACGATTTTTTCTTCTCAATCATATTAAAGGTAAAGCAACCTGGCGCCTCTTTTCAGAGATAAGAACCGTGATTGTCTTGACTGATCTTACTTGCAGCGATTCGCAATCGAAAAATGCAATGACTGTAGTTATGAATCTATTTATTTATTTATTGTTTACTTCTATACTCACTTTTTACCAATGAACAATCGAAAAATACAATGACTGTAGCTGATGAATTTTTGCAAAAATCCTTGATTTTAGTATTTATATATTATTTGCTTCGTAACTCACTTTTTGCCAATGCACCATAAAAAATGCAATAACTGTAATGGATGAATTTTTTACATGATTCTTGATCGGTTTAATTATACATAGTTTATTTCTTTACTCTTACTGATTGCTTATTTCTTTACTAATTCTTTTCCAGAGCGTCATCGAAAAATGTTTAGCTCTAGTTGATGATTGAGATAAATTATGGACACATATTCAGTTATTGCTGTTAAGTTTTCACTTCTTTCTTTCTGAGTGCATGTCAGCCACAGCTGCTCATTTACAGCAATATCTGCTCCACAGTCTCGTAGTGAACGATACAGTTTAGCAGATACAGTAAAATGAAGACATAATTAGAACTAGAATGAGAGAGAGAGAGAGAGAGAGAGAGAGAGAGAGAGAGAGAGAGAGAGAGAGAGAGATAATTAGAACTTAAATGAGAGAGAGAGAGAGAGAGAGAGAGAGAGAGAGAGATATTCTGAGAGATGTAGTAAAAATGAAGATAGAATTAGAACGAAAATGAGAGAGAGAGAGAGAGAGAGAGAGAGAGAGAGAGATACGTTCCAAGAGATATAGGAAAATCAAGACATACTTAGAACTTAAATGAGACAGAATTCAGTTACGGATAGATTTAATTTTTGGCTGACACATCTTTTAAACAGCTATTTTTCCTACTTCTCTTCAATCGATTTCACAGGTGACATCGCATGATAAGTAATACTATTAAAAATAATTTAATAATAATGCATGTTTTGGGATCCGAAAAGAAAGCCTCATCAACATTGACAATGGCATCAGTGATCATTTGCTTGAGAGCAGTGATGTCCCGTATCTTTGCTAGATGCACGATATCTTTAATATAACCCCATAGAAAGAAGTCCAGAGGAGTAATCTCTGGTGAACGAGGTGGCCAGAGAACTGGGCCATCCCATCATGTCCACGGTCTGGAAATGCTCGATTTACGTACCCACGAACATGCAGTCCGTAATGTGTTGGTGCACCATCTTGCTGGAAAATGATGTTTGCTTGAAGGTCATCTAGTTGTGGTGCCACATACCCAGTCAAAATGTCAAGGTAAACATCTGCGGCAATTGATGTCTCGTTGAAGAAAAACGGACCAATGATTTGATTGTTCACTTCGAAGCCACACCACACATTCACCTTTGGACTCCCTCGGTGAAGTTCCCTATAGTAGATTCACATCAACCGTGCATTTGATGTCTAGGCCAGTCCCTTACGACGCTCCTGATTGGCTGTTGATAAGCCAATCACAGGGCTGGAAACTCTCAGTCTCTCTCGAGTCTTCACATGTTCACATAGGCAGGATATCCGTTCCACCTCTCCTGAGGGATGCTTTTGAAAGAGGTATCCCTCAGGAGCGATGGAACATAGATCCTACCCATGTGAACTCTCGAGAGAGACTGAGACAGAGCGTC
Organism: Macrobrachium nipponense; assembly: GCF_015104395.2. Lineage (NCBI taxonomy): Eukaryota > Metazoa > Arthropoda > Malacostraca > Decapoda > Palaemonidae > Macrobrachium > Macrobrachium nipponense. The sequence continues at coordinate 9,708,469 of NC_087206.1, forward strand.
GTAAGGGACTGGCCTAGACATCAAATGCACGGTTGATGTGAATTTACTATAGTCACATGGGGATTTTCTGATCACCAGATTTTCAATGACGTGAGTTTAGTTCATCACTAAAACAGACTCGGCCGATGAACGTTTCATCCTCAGAGATGAGTTTCCAGCGTGTTAACAGCAAACTCTTCTCGTCTTGGTTTATCATTTGTCTCGAGTGTCTGCATGTATGTATGTATGTATTTATTTATGTATGTGTGTCCAGTGGTGAAGACATTGATGACATATCTTAATAGATTTGTTCTATGGTAGCTGTAAGTGTCTGGTAGCAGTATGGATGGACTTTGTAGGAGAACCCTCAAAGGCTTGTTTGACACAATCGGTGTTTTTCTCAGATGTTCTTGGTCGTCCACTCCTCCTTTTATCCAACACTGTCTCAGTCTCCATTATTTTTATTTTTTTGCGTCATGCCCGAATTGACGGACGTGACGGTGGATCACTTCCATACTTAGTTCCGTAGTTTCGCTGAGTCTGCGTATCCGATTTTGTTTAAAAAAAAACATGACACATTGTGCCTTTTCTTGAGGAGCAGCCATTTTTTAGGGGTTAATTTAACTGTACCTCTGTCATCAACAGGGTACCTGAAGCACACAAATGCAATGTGATGACAAACTTTGATAATTGCTGAGTACATAGAACAAATCTATTAAGAATGTCATCAATGTCTTTTGTAATGTATTTTTGAAATTGTAAAGAGACTTATTGGACACCACTGGACATACATACATACATACATACATACAATACAATACATACATGCATACATACATACATACATACATACATACATACATATTTTCTTAGAAAAATTCAGTAAGACAGTAGTGCTTATTTTTCAGATAACGTTTTCTTTTATGATTAGTCAAATATATACTTTCTGTTATGAACTGATAATTGAACTCAACACATGTATAATTGAGATATGGTTATTGAACTTATATAGTGGTTTGTAGATGATATACAAATGTACGCTGCTTTGGTGTAAGCAAACTGGCGGAAGAGAGAATTGATTCAAACATATGATTGGAAGTTTTGCGCCTGTTACGCTAGAAAGAAGTAAGAGAAGGTAATGGGAAAACAGAAAGAAGAAATCACTTATTAAAAAGAAAAATGGATGAATAAATTAACAAATAGATAAGAATGTCATTAAACTATTAAAATGCAAGGAGAATTGTAGTAGGGTAGTAATGCCTTGTATATTTGCTTGGGATTTTTGAAGTCCCAGTTGTACTAACTCCTCAGGGAGACTGTTCCACAGTCTAACGGTGTGGGGAATAAAAGAACTCTGGAACTGAGAAATTCGACAGCGAAACATATTTAACCTTTGCTCTCTGCATGAAAAGGGGACCAATTTAATTTATTTCCACTGACATTATTTCATATTTTTCTTCTGCTGTTGCTGACGCCAGATAACTTACAGTTGATTAGTTTTGATTATCAATTTTATCATGATGAAATTGCTGGTCTTTAGAAAGCTAAGCTGTTTCGTTCCAAACTCGATCATTCCAGCACTGAGAAGATTGATGATATAAATATTCCACTAACTCCTTTCTACATAATTTTCCTATCCTTTTAGATATAAGGAGGACGTATATTTGTATTTTATTTTTCTCGATTTTCCATGAGCGTTTTATTTTTATTTATTTATTTATTCATTTACTCCTTTCTACATCATTTTCCTATCCTTTTAGATATAAAAGGAGGACGTATACGGCTGATATTTGTATTTTATTTTTTCACGATTTTTTTTCCAAGAGCGGTTTATTTTTATTTTATTTATTTATTTATTTATCTATTCGTCCATTTTTTTGCCTTCTTCTTTAAATAGTCACGCAAACTTACCATCGAATTCTTAAGCTCGATTACCTTTTGTTAAGACATTTCCCAGTTGTAATGACCGATTTTTTTTTATCCGCAAAAAAATGTTTTCTTACTTGTTTAAAATCTCGTGATCTCCCAATCTTTAGGGATTAAGATTTGCTACTCAGCCTTGTGACTCTAGTCTGCATGAGACAAAATGCTTGCACAAACAAACATATAAATACTCTCAGGCACATACATACACATATACTTTACATACACACGCACGCCCACATCCACACAAACACATATTATATATATATATATATGATATATATATAATATATATACATCATATATATATATATATAATATACATAAATATGTGTGTGTATATATATATATATATATATATATAAATATATATATATATATATATGTATAATTATACACACACACAGATAATTATTATATATATATAATATATATATATATATAATATATATATATACGTATATATTATACGTATGTAAGTTTATATATACACGGTGTCTATAAATTCTCACTTTTCCTAACCATAGTTAGGAAAAGTGAAACTTATCTATTTTTTAAAGATTGATATTGGTTTTATTCGGAACTCCTTCCTATCACTTCTAAGGTGTAATTAATTATCTTTGGAATTATTGTGCCTTCACTCGTGCTCAGTTCTCTATTATTTCTCTGTTTCCTTGTTTATTTATCTTTATTTACTTGTTATTTTCCTCTTCCGGTTTCTTCTTTTTATTCTTCTGGGGTTTCTTGCGCTGTGGAAGTTTAGTTATGAAAGTCCATTATATTTAGGACTTATTCACAACAACAACAACAATAATAATAATAATGATAATAATAATAATAATAATAATAATAATAATAATAATAATAATAATAATAATAATAATAATAATAATAATAATAATCTACAGTTATGTAACTGCATTGTATTAATATGCATGTTAATATAATTCATGTTTATTAATTGTAGATATTTATTACTTAACAGTTTATCGTGATATTGAGCTTTTTAGCAATAAAATAATTAAATAATAAATAATAATAATAATAATAATAATAATAATAATAATGATAATAATAATAATAATCCACAGTTATATAAATAAATAGTATTAATATGCTATTTAATATGACTCATATTTATAATTGTGGATATTTATTACAAAACATTTTATCGCGATATTGTGAATTTCTTAGCAGTAATAATAATAATAATAATAATAATAATAATAATAATAATAATAATAATAATAATAATAATAATAATAATAATAATAATGTAAATTTTTGTTATGATGGCAGCATCAGTGGAATTGATTTTATATATGGTCTTTTTCAATTCTTCTTATTATTCTCTTCTCATCAGGGCTGATATTTGCTAATAGCTGGCCGATGTTCATATCTTGGTTAAAGAAATGTTTTAACCAAGATATGAACATTGGCCAGCTATTAGCAAATATCAGCCTGATGAAAAGAGAATAATAAGAAGAATTGAAAAGACCATATATAAAATCAATTCCACTGATGCTGCCATCATCTTTAACAAAACTTGTTTGAGAGAGGGTCTCCTACCCTCAAATAATAATAATAATAATAATAATAATAATAATAATAATAATAATAATAATAATAATAATAATAATAATAATAATAATAATAATAATAATAAATGACGAATGCGTTGATAACTTAACTAAAAAGAAAAAGTTGGAGAAGAAAGTCGCAGTCGGCACTTATTTTTTACGCCCCATAACAACAACAACACTAACAACACCTGCAACAACAACACACGCAGCAACAATAACAACGGTAAAACAACATTTACAACAATAACATCTGTAACAATAACAAAGAAAGCTGCAACAACAATAACAGTAAAAACAACATCTGCAACAACAATAGCAACAATAAAAACAATAACATCTGCAACAACATTTGCAACAACCATAACACCAGTAAAAAACAACATCTGAAACAACAATTTACAACAACAACATCTGTTACAATAACAAACCAAGTCTGCAACAACAACAACAACAACAACAGAGAAAAACAACTACACCTACAGCAACAACATTTGCAACAGCAGGATCTGCAACAACAAAAACAAACATCTGCAACAACAGCAATAACATCTGCAACAATAACAACTAAAGCTGCAACAACAGCAACAACAACAACTGCATCTGTAACTACAACATTTGCAGCAGTAACATCTGTAAAAACAACAACATTGCAACAACGACAATATCTGCAACTACAATAACAACAACTATATCATTAAATACAACACTTGCGACAACAACATCTGAAACAACAACAACAAAAACAACAGCTGCAACAACAGCAACAACAACAACAAATATAGGACACTGGATTATTTCCGTCGAGGTCTCTGATCATTGAGTCCTCAGCTGAGGAATATGGGGAATTATGAGGACTTCTTCCCCAAACCTCAACTGAACATTGAGTCCCCAGCTGAGGAATATGAGATATTATGAAGACTTCTTCTCCACTTCCCAATCCATCACTAACGCCCTCCTCAAGGAATGATTAAGTAATATCATACATTAAACTGGTGACGCAACGCATGAGGTCACTGACACCAAAAATACAAAAAAAAAACTAAAATTAATTCATACCCAAGAAGAAGAACCAGAAAATTCAGAGCTTATTCCCCATCTCGTAGCCGGGGGAGGATGGGGGAGGATTCGTGGCTGGATGGCTGGACTTCCAGCCTGCAGGGCGGGCCATGGAAAAGGGGAAAACCTCGGAGGAGGAGGAGGAGGAGGAGAGATTCTCATAGCATTCCCTCTCATATAATAAAATACCCTCAGTCCTCTGTCGGGGATCCGAGGGGAAATTTGCCGTGAAATGAAACTCCGATTCCAGGCCCATTGATTGTCGGCGTCAACCTCCTCTCCCCCCTCCCGTTTCTACACACACACACACACCCTCTCCCCTCTCTCTCACCCCGCTTCTTCTCTCTCTCTCTCTCTCTCTCTACACACACACAAACACACACACCACATAATCACCACACACACTATAAGTCGCCAAGGCATCTTGGGGAAAAGGGAGGGGAGAAGGGCTTATGGCGAGGATGAAAATGAGGGGAATTAGGGAAGATAAAAACAGACAGATAGATAGATATAAAGATAAATAGATTGTATATTAATGTAATGATTAAGTATCAGTAACAAGAGAGAGAGAGAGATAGAGAGAGAGAGAGAGAGAGAGAGAGGAGAAGAGAGATAGAGAGACTTTCCTCAAAGATGAATCACTTACAGATCCGTTATGAGCTTACACAAAGAGTGAAAACAAAAAAATAAAGAGACGGATGACTGCAATTAACATATCCTTATCCATAAAAAAAATTGACTTCCAGCATACGCTCTAATTCCAAACATTAAGATTAACCTGACTCGACGGGCAACATCACTGCAAAGAAACGACAAAATCGAAGTTACTGCAAATTAGGAATCCCTCTGCAACAACAAATTCCCTTGGAATTTTATATCTAGAATTTAACCAAGAACTCGATTTTCGGGTCACAAAGCGATCCGGTTAAGAGGGAGAATGTCGACGAAACCTTTTTCTCTTTTGTTTTAGGTTTTAAATTTTCTGTGCTAAGAACAAACTCACCAGAGAGAGAGGACGGAGAGGAAAGATAGGAAGAGATGAGAGAGAGAGAGAAATTTTTTGTTTTTATTTTCCACGACGCGAAAACTACCAAAAATGGGGCTTCTGGTGTGGCAGAAAAATTTAAGGACAAAAAAGCAAAATTTAATATTGCATATTAAGAAGAGGAGACATTATAAAACAAGATATGATGTAGATATTAAAATTGATTCGAAATGTAAAGAAAAATACTGCAGTATTTTTGGCTATTCATAAAAAAAAAATCCAAATGAACAGAAATCACCTTAAGATCTGAGCATCGAGTGGATGTTATCTGAACTTTAATATGAACGAAGGTTAAACAGAGCAAATTATCTCAAAATGCTTCGATGTCATTCTCCCTTTGCCTTTATCCGGAGACTTCAACCCGTCGTTAAATGAATTCTCTCTTCTTCTGGCACCGCCAAAAGTGTCATCGAGTTATTGAATCGGAAGCTCTTGAAAGGTCTGCTTCAAGATCTGCTCAACACCGCCAAGAAGTTGAACAATGTTGCAATGTTGCAATAGATAATGCATCTCTCCCACTTACTCTCTCTCTCTCTCTCTCTCTCTCTCTAGTTCGTGTCTTCATTTGCTCGCGGGAAAGTGGGTCGATTCAATCCATACCTAATTAAGGCACAAATTCATTAGTCACTGCTGACCTATTTCGATAAGAAATTAAGCTAGTTTGGGTCTGGCCCAAGCTTGGATAGGTGACCTGCAATAAAGAAAGACGTCGCCAGTACATAAGCTTCTTGAGCATTTGTGTAATAGGACGTGGGGCTGGTATCCATCATTCCCCATTAAAACAAAATTTACCATCTTTGATACATAACCTTATGAGACTAATGAGGTTTGCTACACTTAAGGGAATGTCATGACGTTCTAATTTGGCATGGCTATGGGTAATCCCTTATCTCCTGTCCTTAGTAATATTTACATGGAATTTTTTGAGACAAAACTCTTACCAAGAATTTTGCCCCAAAAAGTTATTTGGTTTTAGATATGGGGATGATATCTCTGTATTTGGCCAGTTCATGAAAATCTCCAGGAATTCCTTAATAATCTCAATAATTTAGTCCCTTCTATAAAATTTACTGTAGAGGAAGAAAGAATTGTAATTTGAATTTTCTTGATGTACCTGTCCATAGAAATGATAGAAATTTCACCGTTTCAATCTTTTGAAAATCAACTATCATTGCCTCTTTTGTTCATTACTACTCCAATCACCATCAAAATGTTTAAATTCTCTGTTTTTTTTCTGGGATGTTCTTAAGGGCTTTACGTGTCTGTGGCCCGCAGTTTATTGACGCTTGAAATTAAAACTATTTATGATATTGCATTGAAACATAAATACCCAAGGACTTTTATAGATGTGGCATGGAAAAGAGCTAGAAAAACATTTTATTCAACTAATGACAAACTTTAATTTAGTAAGCATAACATTCTAAAATTACCCTATGATGAAAGGTTTTTAGATATTCCCAGAATTTTAAAGCTATTTAACATAAATTTTATTTTCAGTAATTAATGTCAAGAGTTTGATAATAAAAATTCTCCTAAAAGATCTTCCAGGCTGCATATATGAAATTCCTTGCAAAAAGTGTGATAAAGTCTATTACGGACAAACCGGTAAATCTCTTTCACAACGTCTCAAGCAACATCAATATTCTGTGAGAACTGGGCAAAATATCGAATGCATTATTCGTACATATGAGAGATTTAGACCATCCTATTAACTGGAGTCAAGCAAGAGCTTTAATCTCATGTAATGACACAGTTAAAAGGAATATCATTGAATCTTGTTTCATCAAGTCAAATAATAGAAATGTTCTAAATTTAAGTCTTGGTTTATCTAAACTTGATGCTTTCATTATGAAAAAATTTGTAGATAAATATAAGCAACAAAATTAATATATTCAGTTTTTACATGTTTTGGGCTGTAAAGATACTTTGTAGTTTCGGTTAGGTTTGTGACCGTGTGATATCCGATAATCCTGGATTATCTCTTTAATTAATTTTTTACCCTTTTGACAATTAACCATCTGGTATTCTTGATCTTGTTTTGTACCTGAGACCTTTATCTCCAGTTGTACTTCATTAACTCCTTGACGATGTCTGAGTAAAGACGAAAGCGCTTGGATTTTCTGACTATTATTTTCCTGTGGTATTCGCTTTATAATATACATATATATATATATATATATATATATATATATATATATATATATATATATATATATATATATGTGTGTGTGTGTGTATTCTTATATATATATATACATATACATATATATATATATATATATATATATATATATATGTATATGTATATATACATATGTATGTATGTATGAATATATATGTATATATAAGAATGTATATGAGTGTGTGGAAGCGTAAACGACGTGTGTGTACGGGCGTAAACGTACGTGCGTGAGTGGGTCAGGAAAACGGCGCAATAAATAACTCCCGATAAAACTGGCCGCAGGCTGGCCTTGGTCGCTGGGTGGAGGATGTCACCTCTAGTGGTCGTCCATATCTGATCTCGATGACGTCGAGTTTTCCGGTCAGCGTTTCGTCAAATCTAAATAAAAAGAATGAAATATAAAAAAAAAATAAATGAAAAATGAAATTTAAAAAATCAAAATATAAATATATATTTTTTTTTTTTTGAAAAAAAAAAAAGCATGACGGTCACTCATCTCCTTTCAAAAGTGGTTATGGTTTTCAACGCTGGAAATGTGGAAACTGATAACGGATATGTTTGGGTGACCCAGTTGCGAGTGGAAATGGATGGATGAAAATGAAGAGAAAGAGTAAATAATATTTCATTTTCATCGAATGTTCATGAATTTTGTTTTTATTTTTGGAATTTTCTAAGATCGCAAATTGAAATCTACGCTTAGTTTGGCAAACAAAAAAAAAAAAAAACAAAATTTAATAAAAAAAAAAAAATTTGCTGTTTTTATTCTTAACTTTTTTAGTATGAACTGTCTAGGTTCCATAGTTTATTTTAGATTTGTGCTTATGAGTGTATTTACATGCACGGTGTTATATATATATATATATATATATATATATATATATATATATATATAGATATATATATATATCACGTAGGTGATAGATATAAATAAAGTTGTAACTGAAAATACTGAAGTTTCTGCTGGCTATACTTTTCATAATATATATATATATATATAATTAATATATATATATATATTATATATATATATATATATATATATAGAGAGAGAGAGGAGAGAGAGAGAGAGAGAGAGAGAGAGAGAGAGAGAACTATTCTATAAACCATATAACCTATATCCAATATCTACATTTTATTTTTTGAACCGTTATCCATCAGCCTTAAAGCCTCCAGCGTGCAATGTCGTACTTAGCAGGGCCTAAAGAAACCCAATGGACTTAATACCGAGGCCCAAAATATTACTTAGTGGAACCTAATGTAAGTTATCCCAGTACAATCAACTGCAAACTCCAACAGTGTTCAGTCTTTACTACTTTCCCTTCAAAGCGTAGATCATCTTGACGCGCGTCGCCAACCGGATCTGAGCGATAAATAAATATACCGCTGCCGTTGCTAACCTCCGTTTCTTAACTCCGGGTCGAGTATTTGATGTAAAATCCTGCCTTACGAGTTGGTGGTGTGTTGGCGTGATTGTGTGCTGGCGATGCCTGCTGGCTGGATTATTGACGAACGCTCGGTGCACGTAACAGGATCCTGTCCTAGATTTGGTACTCAGCTCAGGAAGAGTTAAATTTTCATGATTTTATTTTTGTGCTCTTCGGGATACTGCTAGATTTCTTAACTCCGGGTTGAGTATTCGATGTAAAATACAGCTTTTTCGAGTTGGCGAGTTGGCGCGATGTGTGCTAGCGATGCCTTCTGGATCATTGACGAACGCTCAGTGTATACGTACTAGGATCCTGTCCTATCATAGGTAACTCAGAAAGCGTTAAAAAGAGTTTCGTAACTGTTTTTTTAGTGCTAGATTCTACAATAACTGTTTTCCTAACAGATGTCTTCGATTCGTCTAAAAGTGGTCCTCTTTTCAAGTTCATCATGGTTGCTTCACCTCTTCCCTCCCAAAAGTAATTTAAAAAAAAAACCGTATTTTGGACAGGTCAGTGGATGAAATTCACGGAAACTAGGTCTAGAAAGATTATTCAAAATTTGTGTAAAGAAAAATGCAGAATAATGCAGAGTCCCAACTCAAGAGGAAGGAACGAATTTGGGGTATCAGGAATAGCCAGCCTCACTGAATTATGACCTTCGTGGTCGCTGCTCTGGTTTCCGTCTATCGATTGGTTAAAGGGCAAAGGACAATGTCTATCTAAAATTTAGGGATTTACTGAAGAATATAAAAAGAGGGATGTTGAATAATGTGATATAAAAACCCAATGTCTATCTAAAATACATGGATTTACTGAAGAATGTAAAAAAAGAGATGTTGTGTTGAATAATGTAATATAAAATCCACGATGGAAACGAAGGTAGAATCACTCGCTATGCAAATTTTCATTCATGGGATTTTTAAAAGAAAGAATAACTATAATATCATAAGCAATATTCGAGATAGCAATGATTTACGAAATATACACAAAAGAACATTTTCTATGAACCTACAAAAAAAATTATACTCATACTTTTACTACTAGACAAAGCAATTTGTTGCTTCATGACAGCGATAAGAACAATCTAAAATATTGCAAATGAACGGAAAGCTGTTATGGTGATTTCAGATTGATTTTCTTCGCACCAAGAAGAGAAGTTATATAAGAAGCCGATTTGATTTCTTATGCTTTGATTTTCATTAGAGCTTTGGAGTCAGTATCGGAAATATTTTCGAGAACATGGACAGGTTAAAAAGAAATAGCACTCCGATTATGATAGCAAGGAATTATTGTAGATTACGAAAAAAGGTATTGTAGTTGAGAGTTGTATGGATGGAAGAGTAAATATACATACATGAAGAGGGCACGGAAAGAATTTGAAAAATTCTGACAAGAATATTACAATATCCTCGCGAAAGGAGAAGTGGGACATATAACCGCATTAAAAAAAAAAGGTATTAGAAATGCGATCACAGTAGTGAAAAATATATAGACAGCGAGGTTTTGAACAACGATATTTTTCGTTTTAGAATATTGCCTATAAAACACACTTTTTAAGAAAAGTCATAGTCATAAGTCATAAGTCGTAAGAGAAGTGACTGATACAGATATCGAAATCAAACGGAAAAAAATTTGCTCATTTACTTACAAATATATCTGAAAACTGAGCATTGCCGTATATGTCTTCGTTCTCAAAAGGCAACGATTATCTTAAAGAATTTATTGGCGATTATTTGAGGATCAGTTAAGTCGTGGAGGGAAAGGTGGTGGTTACGGAGCAATAAGTCAGGATTCACTGGAGTTAGAAGGAATTAGTAAATAAATAGCTGTCTTTGTCAACAACAGAGAGCGCTGTACATTTCTCAAGGGAAGAAACAAGAGTTAGGCGTCTAAAAAAATAAAAAATACTACAACGAAAGAAGTTGTCCTGCCATGTTCATCTCTGAAAAAATAATATCCTTGAGGAAATACGAAACTAATTATTATCTGCATCAAAAAATTTTCTAAGCATGTAGAGAGAAACTGGCATTGACATCACGGGATGCAGGGTCATTTGATTGATTTATGGGCGCTAAAACTGACGTCGCAACCTGTAATTATTCATATCTCTTCTATTAGAGTAGATAATGTTATAGTTTTCAAAACTTCCATGAGGACGTTGCATAAAGGAGAGAGAGAGAGAGAGAGAGAGAGAGAGAGAGAGAGAGAGAGAGAGAGAGAGAGAAGACAATAAAGATTACTTGTGAACATTTATATATGCTATATATATATATATATATATATATATTATATATATATATATATATATATATATATATGTGTGTGTTGTGTGGGGGGGGAGGGGAGAGAAAGAGGCAGACAGAGAAGCAAAGACGATTGCTTATGTCGGTAATGCTTTCAATAGATCTTTCGTTGTTAGAGAGAGAGAGAGAGAGAGAGAGAGAGCGATTCTAAGACAAAGAAAAGTGACGAATGAGCAGATGACGTGATGAACTTACAATCGTGCAGGAGGGCTGAGCAAGGGAGCTGGATACAATCATACCACACAACGAAAGCAAAACGTCCATCTCCCGGATGATTTCAACAATAGGAACCTTGATGACTGGTCTTCCCTCTTTGTTTTCTCTTCCCCCCCCTCCCCACACCATCCTCCAAACACCCACCCACCTCATCAAAACCTACCCCCTCCCCTTTTCCCATATCCCGACCTTCAGCCATTCGTTTTCAGGTATGGAGTTACCGTAGATACGGCCCCAGTAGAAGGGCAGTCCCATCAGTGCACCTCACGCGGTGCACTGTTGGCAACATTACGGTTCTTTGCATAGTCCCTTCTGCCCCCTAGCTGCAACCCTTTTCATTCTTTTAACTGTAGGTTTATATATATATATATATATATATATATATATATATATATATATATATATATATATATAAAATATTTATTAAAGGTAAAGTTAATCCATTACATCTTCCCCAGAGAAGCATGATGTATATTTTATGTTTCACTTCTACACAGATATTTTAGTTTCAAAATTTCGGCGCTCAATCACCTGAATTTCGCGAGGTGTCTTTACACGTTGCTTTCCTGTGCCTTTTTATTCAAAGGAAGACCATTTTGTTTCTATGTCTCCTTATAGATTTCATACTGGAAGGATTCTTCCAGTTAGGTATATAAGTGTACTTCATCTTGTTTTCGCCAATGGTCCAGCAGGAATTTTATTTTGCTATAATGGTTTAGCAAGAAATTGGCTTCAACCGATCTTGCAGGAACTTCGTTGCACCTACTGATCTAGTGGGAACTTCGCTGCCTTCTGGACTAGCAGGAGGTTCGGTGCGCCTACTTGTCTAGCGTCTAGCAGGAACTCCGTTTCACCTACTGGACCAGTAGGAACTTTTTGCACCTACTGATCTAGTTGGTACTTCGTTGCGCCTACTGTTCTAGTAGGAACTTCGTTGCACCTACTGATCTAGTAGGTACTTCGTTGCTCCGACTGTTCTAGTATGGACTTCGTTGTCTTCTGGACTAGCAGGAAGTTCGGTGCGCCTACTTGTCTAGCGTTTAGCAGGAACTTCGTTTCACCGAACTTCGTTGCACCTACTGATCTTGTAAGTACTTCGTTGCGCCTACTGATCTAGTAGAAACTTCGTTTCCTTCTGGACCAGCAGGAAGTTCGGTGCGCCTACTTGTCTAGGGTCTAGCAGAAACCTCGTTTCACCTACTTGCACAGTAGGAACTTTGTTGCCCCTACTGAGCTAATAGGAACTTCGTTGCCCCTACTGATTTAGCAGGAACTTCGTTTAACATTAATGGTGTAGCGGGAACTTCGTTTCACTTACTGATCAAGTGGGAACTTCATTTTACTTACTGATCTATTAGGAACTTCGTTTCAGTCTAATGTTCTAGTGGGAATTTAACGCTTGAACCATGCGTCTACATTTGCTGTTGTCCTGAGTGCTTCTGTTTTTATTGCCGATTCTTGCTGCTGAATTTCAGTCTTCATGAACTATTCGCGACCTGAAGTGCTGGAACCGGAGTTGTTGAGAAAGTACCTCTGAGATTCCAAGATTCAAAGGGTGAGTAAAATGAAATGAAAGTGGAGTATTTGTTTTCCTCTTAAACTGTGAAACCGTCTCCCTGAGGATGTCGTGCAATAGGAACTTCAAAAGTTCAAGCGAAGATGCAATTCATTACTACCCTAATATGATTCTCCTTCCATTTTATAATTTAATTGCAATTTCATCTAATTATATGTTAATTTGCTAGTTTTTTTTATTGAGTCAACTCTTCTTTCTGTATTTTCTTTTACCCTCTGTTGCTTCTTTCTAGTGAACACCACATTCTTTGGAAGCTTCAAGTCAATGGCCGGTGTGGGCTTGTTAGAGTTCAAAATAATAATAATAAAATAATAATAATAATAATAATAATAATAATAATAATAATAATAATAATAATAATAATAATAATAATAATGAAAATAATAATAATACTGTTAAAAAGAATGGCAGAATTAAGCGAGTTGATTTTATATATTGTTTTTCTATTTCCTTACAATTCGCTTCTCAGGCTCAGCGATGTTTCTGAGTAACTGACCAATATTCATATTGGGAATTTTCAAAAATCATAAATGCTGAAGGTAATCTCAGTTACTCGGAAACATCGCTGAGCCTGAGAAGCGAATTGTAAGGAAAATAGAAAAAAAACAATATATAGAAAATCAACTCGCTTAATTCTGCCATTCTTTTTAACAGTATTTGCCTAAAAGAGGGTCTTCTACCAAAATGATAATAATAATAATAATAATAATAATAATAATAATAATAATAATTAATAATAATAATAATAATAATAATAATAATAATAATAATATAAAAGATGTGGCGCCGTGGAGGAGTGGATTAGGTCGTCAACAGACTTAAGTCAAGTTAAGCAACATAGTGGCTGGTCAGTCGTTGGATGGGTGACCGCTCTCCTCGGCGTTGATTCCTTGGGAAAGGATCTTTGCCATAATTTCCTCAGTCTACTCAGCTGTAAATGAGTACCTATCCCTGATGGGTAGGGTCCAGCTATGGGTTAAATAGCAAAACTCAGCAATGATGGAAAGAAATGAAGGAATAAACGACAACGACGTAAATGGAACTCTGGCAACAGAGGAGCTTCGTCCGGCAACCAGGTATTCACCCAATTGAAGTGGAAGACGGTCAGGTACTTGGAGGTCGTCATCCAGCAACTGATCACCACAACGACAATAATCAACAGCCTAGATTGGAGCTACAGAGGCAAAAAGGAAGAAATGGACAAGAGAATAATAATAATAATAATAACAAACCAAACAATGCACGCCGGACACTACATGAGACAGACTAAAGAACTAGCCAGCGATGACACATGGCAATGGATACAGAGGGGAGAGCTAAAGAAGGAAACTGAAGGAATGATAACAGCGGCACAAGATCAGGCCCTAAGAACCAGATATGTTCAAAGAACGATAGACGGAAATACATCTCTCCCATATGTAGGAAGTGCAATACGAAAAATGAAACCATAAACCACATAGCAAGCGAATGCCCGGCACTTGCACAGAACCAGTACAAAAAGAGGCATGATTCAGTGGCAAAAGCCCTCCACTGGAGCCTGTGCAAGAAACATCAGCTACCTTGCAGTAATAAGTGGTACGAGCACCAACCTGAGGGAGTGATAGAAAACGATCAGGCAAAGATCCTCTGGGACTATGGTATCAGAACAGATAGGGTGATACGTGCAATTAGACCAGACGTGACGTTGATTGACAAACAAAATCAAGAAGAAAGTATCACTCATTGATGTCGCAATACCATGGGACACCAGAGTTGAAGAGAAAGAGAGGGAAAAAATGGATAAGTATCAAGATCTGAAAATAGAAATAAGAAGGATATTGGATATGCCAGTGGAAATTGTACCCATAATCATAGGAACATTAGGCACGATTCCTAGATCCCTGAAAAGTAAGAAAAGTGATGGACTCCTAAGGAGGCAGGATGCAACCCGGAACCCCACACTATAAATATCACCCAG
Organism: Macrobrachium nipponense; assembly: GCF_015104395.2. Lineage (NCBI taxonomy): Eukaryota > Metazoa > Arthropoda > Malacostraca > Decapoda > Palaemonidae > Macrobrachium > Macrobrachium nipponense. The sequence goes on from NC_087206.1 coordinate 9,723,716, forward strand.
TCGAATTGGAGGGCTGTGATAGAGCAAAATAATAATAATAATAATAAATAGTCTGACACTAATAATAAAGGAAAGACTAAAATCTGGTCACAGTATTAGGTTTGATATTTATAAAATCATTTTAAAATGCCACAAATTAAACAAAATCCTGCAAATTAAGCAAACACCAAATCCTTCGAAAAATATAGAAAGCTTCATGGAAGGAACATGAAATGGTTATTATGTACATTTATGTTGTAATACGCTATTTGGAATTTTAAATGCTATTTTAATTTTTTTCAAGATTCATGTCTCCTTCAAGGCTGGGCTAGAAAGTGAAGGTAAAGAATTTGCGTTTGAACCAGTCTGTTTTTAGACGTCATGATGCTCATAAGAATCTTTATTATTATCCTTTTGTGAGGAACCGTTTCCTAATCGTTGGGATCTGCTCACCATTTTTTTTTTTCAGTTTTTTTTCCCTTTTTTTTTGCATTCATCAGTTATAAGTAAATTTGTATAAGAATTATTAATATCCTTTAGGGAGGAAAGTTTCGTAAGCTTTGATCTCTGTTCATGTTTTTTTTTATTATTTCAATTTTTTTATCTTTACATTTATTAGTTACAAAACATAATTCTCATAAGAAATATAATCCTTTAGGAAGAAAAATTTGGCAAGCAATAAGATCTGTTCAAGAATTTTTTTTTTTATGATATTAGATTTTTTTTTTTTACATTAGTTAGTTGATTTGTCAGGTTACTGGCTTACGTGAATTTAGAAAGTCGTTTCATTTTCTAGTTCGCAAGCTGCTTTCCTTTAGGAAGCTTAACATTGCTGAAGACTGGAATTTGCAAGCCGGAGATTTCAACTACGCTTCAGATCTTCTTAGACTTCGAGTCCTTAAAAAGGACTTTTCATTTCAAATACTTAATACTTATTATTTTCCAATATCTTAAGGGGAAGTTGAAGATACTGATTTTTACCACTTTAATCGATCACCTATAGTTTTTTATTATTATTATTATTAATTTCTCATGAGATCATAAGGTGATCTATTCCTTCATCTGGAAATACATAGCTCGCCTTTTCTCTCTATATATATCTCCCCCTCATAATTCCTCTTCTCCTTCTTATTCTGACCTGGAATTTATTTTATAATTTCTCTTGATATCATAAGATGATGTATCATTGCTTGATCTGAAAATATATAGCTCTGTTTTCTCTTTATATATATATATATATATATATATATATATATATATATATATATCTCTTTCTCTCCAGTCATTCCCGTCTCCTTCTTCTACTTCCTCTTCTGCTTCTTCTTATTCATCTACTTTCTTTTCAATTGCCCTTTAGATCATAAGATGATCTACCATTCCTAGATCTAAAAATATATAGCTCTGCTCTCTCTCTATATATATACGACTCTCCAGTTATTACCGTCTCCCCCTTCTTCTACTTCCTTTTCTGGTTCTTATTTCATCTAGTTTCTTTTTAATTGCTCTTTTGATCATTAGAAAATCTACCATTGCTTGATCTAAAAATATATAGCTCTGTTTTTTTCTCTCTCTATATATATACGTCTCTCCAGTTATTACCATCTCCCCCTTCTTCTTCTTCTTGTCCCGCCCTCTCGATCGAGACAGAAGGGCGCCCTCTTAAGCCGGAGACGCCGCCCGTCTTCCTCCGCCATTATACACAATTCGCAGTTCCAGGCCGGAGGAGCCCAAATGTCATCCTTTCCCGTTTTCTTTATTTTTTTTTTTTTAATTGTTGAATGGGGTCACTTAAACATTTTTTTTATCGTAATTTTTTTTCAGCTTGTTCTCATGACGTTATTGGTTTTAAAGTACTTATCATTTTGCGCGATTTTCTCATTTTTTCAAAATGGTTTTGTGGTGTGGCTGGATGGAAAGACTGTTAGGATTTTGCAGGTTTAATTTATTTTCTTTGGATGAAATTTTAATTGGATTTTATGGGATGAGTTAGTTCTCAAGTCGATGCGGTACTGCAGAAGTTGTATCTTTGTGTTTCAGTATTTTTCTATTTCATTGTAAATATTTTAGTTGAAATGACTGGCAGTAAGATAGATTAATAATTTTATATATATATATATATATATATATATATATATATATACATGATTATAATCCCTTTAGCACGTGATTCATTTATCACACATACCACAGGTGAAAAATAATAGACAGGGTGTAGGTCCTGACCGGTTTCGGCTTTATTTTCAAGCCATTGACAAAGGACTGACACACAGTATTAGAAGTCGCAAGTATATATACTACAGAGACAGTACTGACGAACATACGCACAACCGTTTGAGCGTATGTTCGTCAGTACTGTCTCTGTAGTATAATATATGTGTGACTTCTAATACTATGTATCAGTCATTTGTCAATGGCTTGAAAATAAAGCCGAAACCGTTCAGGACCTACACCCTGTCTATTATTTTTCACCTGTGGATGGATGTCCTTATATATATATATATATATATACTATATATATATATATATATATATATATATATATATATATATTGAAAGTCGGTTGGTTTTACCCTTCTGGTGCCATATTTCTAAAATAAGAAAAGAACTCATAGGGAAAATTATATAGATATGGTATATAGATATAATATAGTATACATATATATCTATATATACATAGATATATACATATATCTATAGTATTATATATACATATGTATATATGCCCTATATATATACACATATATATACACACACACACACACACAAATATATATATATATATATATATATATATATATATATATATATATATATACACATATATATAATATATATATAAATGAATGCATTTTCCTTTGGATATCACGAATACATAATAAAAAACGAATGATAACATTCTCAATAAAAAAGATACAGTTCCTATTCTTTACCGTTGAACATATCCATAAGGTTTAAATTAACTCTGCACAAAGCATGTAGCTAGGCACCATAACAACTATACAAGAATCTTGTTATTAGTGAGTTCACGTTTAAAGTACCTGAACGCTGAGGGGAATAAAACTGTTCCTCTCTGTCGAACTTCTCAGTTCCAGAAATCCCTGATTCCTGACACTGCTGGACTGTGGAACAGCCTCCCAGAGAATGTCTTGTCAATGGAACAGCCTCCCTTAAGAGGATGTCTTGTCAATGGAACAGCCTCCCTTAAGAGGATGTCTTGTCAATGGAACAGCCTCCCAGAGAATGTCTTGTCAATGGAACAGCCTCCCTTAAGAGGATGTCTTGTCAATGGAACAGCCTCCCAGAGAATGTCTTGTCAATGGAACAGCCTCCTAGAGAATGTCTTGTCAATGGAACAGCCTCCCAGAGAATGTCTTGTCAATGGAACAGCCTCCCAGAGAATGTCTTGTCAATGGAACAGCCTCCCTTAAGAGGATGTCTTGTCAATGGAAACAGCCTCCCAAAGAATGTTCTTGTCAATGGAGCCTCCCAGAGAATGTCTTGTCAATGGAACAGCCTCCCTTAAGAGGATGTCTTGTCAATGGAACAGCCTCCCAGAGAATGTCTTGTCAATGGAACAGCCTCCCAGAGAATGTCTTGTCAATGGAACAGCCTCCCAGAGAATGTCTTGTCAATGGAACAGCCTCCCAGAGAATGTCTTGTCAATGGAACAGCCTCCCAGAGAATGTCTTGTCAATGGAACAGCCTCCCAGAGAATGTCTTGTCAATGGAACAGCCTCCCAGAGAATGTCTTGTCAATGAAACAGCCTCCCAGAGAATGTCTTGTCAATGAAACAGCCTCCCAGAGAATGTCTTGTCAATGGAACAGCCTCCCAGAGAATGTCTTGTCAATGAAACAGCCTCCCAGAGAATGTCTTGTCAATGGAACAGCCTCCCAGAGAATGTCTTGTCAATGAAACAGCCTCCCAGAGAATGTCTTGTCAATGAAACAGCCTCCCAGAGAATGTCTTGTCAATGGAATAGCTTCCGAGAGAATGTCTTGTCAATGGAACAGCCTCCCTTAAGAGGATGTCTTGTCAGTGGAGCATCAAAAGTTCAATCAAAGGTACAATGTATTACAACCCTAAACCAATTCTCCTTGTATTTAACTTATATTTGCATCCGTTTAGTTATTAATTTGTCACATTATTATTTTCTTTTTAGTAAGTTGATCTCTCTCTTCTGTATTTCCTATTACCTCCTGTTACTTCTTTCTGATAAACATCATTTTTTTTTAGTTGGGAAAAACTCTATCGCGAGAGTATGTATAATGTTCTAAGGGGTCCACAATAATAAAAAAAAAAATGTTGCGATTTCGTGTATAATTTTAAAACTCTTTAAAGAGTTTTAAAATTATACACGAACTCGCAACATTTTTTATTTATTATTGTGGACCCCTTAGAACGAAACACCATATTCTTTGGAAGCTTGAATTTCAAGTCAATGGCCCTTGTGAGTTTGTTACATATGAGTAGGGTTCATCTTCTGAATGATAACAATGATAATAATTAATAATATACTAATAATAATAATGTGTTAACTTACCCTTAATAGAAGGAAGGAATATTTATCTTAAATACTCGATTCACCATTTAGCTAATTTAGATGGAAGATGAAAATAGTTTGTCTTGCTAGTCTGCATTTGCAGTTACAGTTTTAAAATAAAGCTACGTAGTAGTGTGCTAAATTTTTTCCTTGTGGTGAATTTTTCAAT
>NC_087206.1:9733405-9765931 GCF_015104395.2 Macrobrachium nipponense
GAGAGAGAGAGAGAGAGAGACACACACACACACACACACACACACACACACACAGAGAAACACACACACAGAGAGAGAGAGAGAGAGAGAGAGAGAGAGAGAGACACACACACACACACACACACACAGAGTGTGAGTGAGAGAGAGAGAGAGAGAAGAGAGACCTTACCTTACAGACCTTACATCTTGTTCGGGTTGCCCCAGGTCCCTCAGTGTGAGGCACCTCTAATGTCTACCAGAGAATTGCTAATGCATCTTCCGGTATATTTTGCACCTTCCAATCTTGGATGGTCTGGGATGCAGTTTAGATATTTGTCGAGCTTATTCTTAAACACATCTACGCTCACTCCTGATATATTCCTCAGATGAGCTGGCAACGCATTGAATAGACGCTGCATTATCGATGCTGGTGCGTAGTGGATTAATGTCCTGTGTGCTTTCCTTATTTTTCCTGGTATAGTTTTGGGCACTATTAATCTACCTCTGCTTGCTCTTTCTGATATTTTTAGTTCCATGATATTTTCTGCTATTCCTTCTATCTGTTTCCATGCCTGAATTATCATGTAGCGTTCTCTTCTCCCTTTCTAGACTATTATAATTTTAAGGATTGTAGTCTTTCCCAGTGGTCAAGGTCTTTAACTTCTTCTATTCTAGCTGTAAAGGACCTTTGTACACTCTCTATTTGTGCAATATCCTTTTGATAGTGTGGGTACCATATCATATTGCAATATTCAAGTGGACTACGAACATATGTTTTATAAAGCATAATCATGTGTTCAGCTTTTTTATTGTTTTGAAGTGCCGTAACAACATTCCCATTTTTTTGCTTTACATTTTGCCAACAGAATTGCTATTTGATCATTGCATAACATGTTCCTATTCATCATCACACCAAGGTCTTTAACTGCTTCCTTATTTGTGATTGTCTCATTATTAGGTCCCCTATATGCATATAGCTTTCTTTCTCTGTCACCATAATTTATTGATTCAAATTTATCAGAGTTAAATACCATCCTATTTACCTCTGCCCAATCATATACTTTGTTAAGGTCTCTTTGTAGAGCGTTCCTATCTTCATCACAAGTAATTTCTCTACTTATTCTTGTGTCATCTGCGAAACTACTCACTACCGAATCCTTAACATTACTGTCTATGTCTTCAATCATAATAACAAACAGTATTGCAGCTAACACCGTACCTTGCGGCACACCGGATATTACCTTGGCTTCATCCGATTTCTCGTCGTTTGCAATAACTATCTGTTTTCTGTTGTGTAAAAATTCTTTTAACCATCTTCCTACTTTACTCCACGATATTGCGTTTTCTAATTTTCTTCGCTAATATATTATGGTCTACTTTGTCAAAAGCTTTTGCAAAGTCTAAATAAACCACATCTGTTTCATTTCCGCTTTTCATATTTTTGAATATGTTCTCACGGTGGACTAACAGTTGGGTTTGTGTACTTTTTCCGGGTACGAAACCATGTTGTCCTTTATTAAACAAATTATTTTTTTTATTTTTTATTAAATGTTTCATAATATTTTTCTTCATTACCCTTTCATACACTTTCATAATATGTGATGTTAGACTGACAGGCCTATAATACTTGCCTCTAGTTTTGATCCACTTTTGAAAGTAGGGGTAATATATGCTAATTTGTGCTCATCATAAATCTTGCCTGTATCTACACTTTGTCTTAATAATATTGCAAGTGGCTTTGCGATAGAATGAACTACTTTCTTTAACAAAATAGCAGGCACTCCATCAGGCCCTGCAGCAGCTCCATTTTTAATTTCATTAATAGCCTGCACAATATCAGCTTCATTAATATCTATGTCAGCTAAATATTCACTATTTTTCATCCCTTATCTCATATCATTATCTTCGTTATCTATTCTAGGGGTGAATTCTCTCTTATATCGTTCTGCCAATATGTTGCAAATCTTTCCTTTTTTTCATTCGTTAATCTCCCTTCAATTCTTAGAGGGCCTATTTCTATTCTTCTTTTATTCATCTTCTTCGCATATGAGTATAATAGTTTTGGGATTTTGCTTGATATTTAATAGGGTTTTTTCTTCCAAGTCCCGTTTTTCATTTTCTTTTGATTGTATAATCTTTTGTTCTGCATTTTCTATCTTACTTTTTAGTTCTATAACTTTCCATGCATTTTTTCTTTTGCAAGACCTTTTTTCCACTTTCTGATTTTCTGGAACAAGATCCTTCTGTCTCTTGGTATGCATGACTGATGTTTACTTTTCTTCTTCGGTATATATTTATCCACTATTTTCTCTAATATTTTATATAATATCTCCGTATTTACCTTTATGTCATCACTTACGAAAATGTTATCCCAATCTTTGTTTAATTCTTCATTTACTTTGCTGAACCATTTTATCATTTTTACTGTATAAAGTTGTATTTTCCATATCCTTCCCACTTTTTCATTTCTTGCTTATCTCTGTTTTCACTTGCTTTGGAATGGACTGTTAATTCTATGACATTATGGACTGAAATACTCGCATTATAAACTATTATTTCTTTAACATAATTCATCTCGTTCACAAATACTAGGTCTAAAGTATTTTCCTTTCTTGTTGGCAGGTGATTTATTTGTTGAATGTTGTATTCTAGTAGCATATCTAATAGCTTTTCGAATTGCCTCTTATCTTCTGCACTACTATTACTCTCTTTTTTTATATGTATAAGTACATCCACAATCTCCTATTCGTTCTTTCCAGTCTACGAAAGGAAAGTTGAAGTCTCCAGATAGGAGAATAGTACAGTCCTTGTGATTTCTACATATATCATCCAATTTTTCTATTATTAAGTCAAACTCTTTAGTATTAGGAGGTCTATATATTACTATGTTCATTAATTTTTCAGATTCAAATTCTACCGCTATTAGTTCACATTCTGAGTTACTATATTTCTCATATATTTTTCCTTGTTTTTTGTCTTTCCCATATATTGCGGTTCCTCCTTGATTCCTATTTTTTCTATCTGATCTATAAGTTTGGAACCCTTTTATTTGATCATCATTCCCAGTCTCTTGGAAATACCAGTTTCACTTATATTCATTATATCTATTTTCTTCTCAATTTGGGTTAGTTCTTCTAAGTACTCTATTTTTCTTTTTGAGTTACTCGTAACTAAACCCTGCGCATTCATCACTATGATGGTTTGCGTGTTTTCTCCTTCATTTAATATTGGTAATAATAAGGAGTTTCCCCATGTCTCTTTCCTGTTCTGGTATGTTGTTCTTTTTTTCATTTCCAGAAATTCTGACATTAAAAAATCCAACTTTTCCATAATATTTGTTCTTCCTTCATCATAATTATTCATTTTGTGTCTGAATCTGCAATTTTCTCCATATCTGCAATATCCTCTTGCATAATAAAAACAGTTATTATCTACTGAGTAGAATCTTGGAGCTGATACTTTGAAATTTTTTTTGCTGACACCTCTACATATCTCGTTGATGGCTTGCTTTTTTCTTTTACCTGATATTCTTCATTCCTCTCTTTATTTGTTTCTTTCTTATTTTGGATTTTATTGCTTGATTGGTTATTTATTTGATTATTTTTCATGGCTACAGGGTGCATATATTTACATTTTTTGTCGAACTTACATCCTTTTCCTTCTTTTAGGTTTTTGCATATTTTTGGATGTAGATCTCTGCAATCATCCTCATATCCATCTAGGTATGCACATTTACCATATATTTCATAGTTGTGACATACCTTAGGATGTTTTGTAGTAACATTTTTCTCCAAATCTGCAATTCCCTCTTTTCAAAAGGTTGCAGACTTTGTCTTTTTTGTATATTTTTTGTTTCCCTCTTTCCCGTCATTGTGTAGATCTGGGTAGAGCTCTTCGGCATTTTCTTTTGTGTTGTCATATCGTAATTTATTTCTTCGTAGGTATGCTGCTTTATAGCCTCATATGTAGTATCAATGAGTATCTCTCTTGCGCATCCCATAACTTTTTATATTGTTCTTTGCTTTTCCTTTTACTTCGTTTTTTCTGTCATTTTCAGTTTTTTGTTTTAACCTTCTCTTACCGGTTTCCTTTTCCTCTTCTTCTTCGCTTCGTCTCTTCCTTCTTCTTCTTGCTTCTCCTCTCCTTCTTCTTCTTCACTTCATCCTCAACTATTTGTACATTTCAATCTTGATTTAATAACATTGTCTATCCATGGTAGACATGTTGAGCAAAAAATTCTTGTGTCATATCTTGCATTACCTCAGCACACTGTGGATGGGTCGGAATGTTGCATGCAGCACATTTTCTGATTAGGTTTTGTGGATTAACTATGCTATACCACACCTTACACAGTTTACATGCTTTTGGCATTCTTTTTCCTAATGCATCAATTAGGATATTCACAAGGTTCACTTTATTCATTTTCTTTGTCGGAATATGTTGGTTTATGTATATTTTCTTTATGAGTCTCTTGACCACTTGGATTTTATTTGGAACTTCTTCAATTATTTTCAAGATGTTTTCAGTTGATTTGTTCCAGTTTGAAGGATTGTATCCTTCTAATATATCTAGGGGGGTGACATGTCTTTTGTATCTTTTGGTTAGGACTGTTGCTGATTTCATAGATCAGAATGCCAGTTCCCTTCCTGCTACCTCATCGTATTGCGAATCTGCCAAGCAAGCTAAATCTCGCCATTTTTTTCCGCAGTTGGAACTTACTGCCATCTTGTTCTGATTACAGTATTTCACTTGATAAACTAACTTAGAAGACGCTTTATCCTACTATTTTCACACTAATCTTATCACCGATAGTTCACGAACACTTCTAGTTATTTCTCAAATTCTAGACGTATGTTAAACTTGTGATATCTGTTGATTAATCTGACTTCGCGCAGGAACGTCTCACCAAGCAAGATGAGTGAGTGAATGGAGAGAGAGAGAGAGAGAGAGAGTGAGTGAGTGAGTGAGAGAGAGAGAGAGAGAGAGAGAGAGAGAGAGAGAGAGAGAGTGAGTGAGTGAGTGAGTGAGAGAGAGAGAGAGAGAGAGAGAAACACACACACACACAGAGAGAGAGAGAGAGAGAGGAGAGGTGACGAGAGAGAGAGAGAGAGAGAGAGAGAGTGAGTGAGTGAGTGAGAGAGAGAGAGAGAGGAGAGAAAACACACACACACACAACACACACCACACACAGAGTGATGAGACGAGAGAGACACACAGGGAGAGAGAGAGAGAAAGAGAGAGAGAGAGAGAGAGAGGAGAGAGAGAGAAACACACACACACAGAGAAAGAGAGAGAGAGAGAGAGAGAGAGCGAGGACAGGAATTCTATGCGAATGGTGTCCAACAGAACGGAAAATTGCCCTTCAATTTCCTCGAAGGGGATTGGACTGTGAAGATCAACTTCGAAACTTTGAATTAGTTGTGTTAGTCATATCAGTATTGTTATCATTATTTATTTGAAAGAAATTACAGAAAATAACAGAAGATAAAGAAAGAAATAACTGTTCTGTACTGTTTAACATGCACGTTATTTATTTTTCATATTTTCATTCTAATAAATAAACCATAAATATCCTATCCTAAGATTCCCGTATCTTTAACTCAACGCGAAACACCTACCCCAACAAAAACAACTACAGCAAGAACAACAACAATAAAACAAGAACAACAACAGCAAAACAAAAACAACAACAGCAAGAACAACAACAACAAAACAAGAACAACAACAACAAAACAACAACAACAACAACAGCAACAACGAAGTAGTTTGTGGGCCTACTCTCCGAGTAACACGAGGTGATTTGTTTTTAAGGTAGTAATGTATTACATCCTCGCTTGAATTTTGAAGTTTCTAATATAAGGTAAAATGAGAGAATGAATAAATATAATAATAGGTAAATATATGAATAGATAAGTAAAACACAAAAGTGACCTGTTTTATGGCAGTAATGCATTGCATGTTCGCTTGAATTGCAAGAGTTTCTGACAGAAGGTAGAATAAGACAATGAGAAATTTCAAGAGTGAAAACAAATGGACTTACTGTCTTAGCCACGCCCACCGTCCAGCATCCAGCAGATGTGCCTTCTCTGATGCCATCAACTGTGTCATCCACCTTTACGACGCTTTCCACGGGTGATACCACCATCCGGATAGCGTTCAGCCATACCTGTGACCAAAGGATTATTATTATTATTATTATTATTATTATTATTATTATTATTATTATTATTATTATTATTATTATTATTATTATTATTTACTGCTAAAAAGTCTACACACATCCTAGATACAAGAAACTTTTAACACAGTATTATTTTTTTTTATTTATTTTTTTTTTTTTTTGCTCTATCACAGTCCTCCAATTCGACTGGGTGGTATTTATAGTGTAGGGTTCCGGGTTGCATCCTGCCTCCTTAAGAGTCCATCACTTTTCTTACTATGTGCGCCGTTTCTAGGATCATACTCTCTGCATGAGTCCTGGAGCTACTTCAGCCTCTAGTCTTGCGAGATTCCTTTTCAGGGATCTTGGGATCGTGCCTGGTGTTCCTATGATTACGGGTACAATTTCCACTGGCATATCCCATATCCTTCTTATTTCTATTTTCAGGTCTTGATACTTATCCATTTTTCCCTCTCTTTCTCTTCAACTCTGGTGCACCATGGTATTGCGACATCAATGAGTGATACTTTCTTCTTGATTTTGTCAATCAACGTCACGTCTTGTCTATTTGCACGTATCACCCTATCTGTTCTGATACCATAGTCCCACAGGGTCTTTGCCTGATCGTTTTCTATCACTCCTTCAGGATGGTGCTCGTACCACTTATTACTGCAAGGTAGCTGATGTTTCTTGCACAGGCTCCAGTGGAGTGGAGGGCTTTTGCTAAATGATCGTGCCGCTTTTTTGTACTGGCTCTGTGCAAGTGCCGGACATTCGCTTGCTATGTGGTTTATGGTTTCATTTTTCGTATTGCGCTTCCTACATATGGGAGAGATGTTATTTCCGTCTATCGTTCTTTGAACATATCTTGTTGGCCTGATTTTGTGCCGCTGTTATCATTCCTTCAGTTTCCTTCTTGAGCTCTCCCCTCTGTAGCCATTGCCATGTGTCATCGCTGGCTAGTTCAATTAGTCTGTCTCATGCATTGTCAGTGCAGTGGTTTGCTGTGCCAGTCCTCTGTCCTGTTTGTCATTCTCCTGTCTCTGTATATTTGTGGGTCTTCGTCTACTTTTATCAGTCCTTCTTCCCATGCACTCTTTAGCCACTCGTCTTCGCTGGTTTTCAGATATTGCCCCAGTGATCTATTCTCGATGTTGACGCAGTCCTCTATACATAGTGGTTCACTCCCTCCTTCCTTTCGTGTTATGTATAATCTGTCCATATTTGCTCTTGGGTGTAGTGCTTTGTGTATTGTCATATGTTTCCTAGTTTTCTGGTCTATGCTGCGGAGTTCTGCCTTCGTCCATTCCACTACTCCTACGCTGTATCTGATTACTGGCACTGCCCACGTGTTTATGGCTTTTATCATATTTCCAGCGTTGAGTGTTGTCTTGAGTATCGCCTTGAGTCTCTGCATATATTCTTTCCTGATCGTGTCCTTCATCTCTTGGTGTATAATATCCCCTCCTTCCATTATTCCCAGGTATTTGTATCCCGTCTCATCTATATGTGTTTGATGTTGCTCCCATCTGGTAGCTTTATCCCTTCAGTCCTTGTTAATTTGCCCTTTTGGATGTTGACTAAGGCACATTTTTCTATTCCAAACTCCATCCTGATGTCCCCAGATACAATCCTTACAGTCTGGATTAGGGTATCTATTTCCTTGATGCTCTTACCATACAGCTTGATGTCGTCCATGAACATCAGATGGTTAATTCTGTTGTCTCTTTTCTCGAGATGGTACCCGGCATCCATCTTCTGCAGTACTTTTGTCATGGGAATCATTATTATTATTATTATATTTTATTATTATTATTATTTTTTTTTTTTTTTTTTTTTTTGCTCTATCACAGTCCTTCAATTCGACTGGGTGGTATTTATAGTGTGGGATTCCGGGTTGCATCCTGCCTACTTAGGAGTCCATCACTTTTCTTACTATGTGTGCCGTTTCTAGGATCACACTCTTCTGCATGAGGCCCGGAGCTACTTCAGCCTCTAGTTTTTCCAGATTCCTTTTCAGGGAATCTTGGATCGTGCCTAGTGCTCCTATGATTATGGGTACGATTTCCACTGGCATATCCCATATCTTATTTTCTATTTTCAGATCTTGATACTTATCCCATTTTTTCCCTCTCTTTCTTCAACTCTGGTGTCCCATGGTATTGCGACATCAATGAGTGATACTTTCTTCTTGACTTTGTCAATCAACGTCACGTCTGGTCTGTTTTTGCACGTATACCCTATCCGTTCTGATACCATAGTCCCAGAGGATCTTTGCCTGATCGTTTTCTATCACTCCCTCAGGTTGGTGCTCGTACCACTTATTACTGCAAGGTAGCTGATGTTTCTTGCACAGGCTCCAGTGGAGGGCTTTTGCCACTGAATCATGCCTCTTTTTGTACTGGTTCTGTGCAAGTGCCGGGCATTCACTTGCTATGTGGTTTTATGTTTGCTTTCATTTTTCGTATTTGCACTTACCTACATATGGGGGGAGAGATGTTATTTTCCGTCTATCATACTTTGAACATATCTGGTTCTTAGGGCCTGATCTTGTGCCGCTGTTGATCATTCCTTCAGTTTCCTTCTTTAGCTCTCCCCTCTGTAGCCATTGCCAATTGTCATCGCTGGCTAGTTTCTTTAGTCTGTCTCATGTATTGTCCATGCATTGGTTTGTTGTGCCATCCTTGTTCTTTCTGTCTTTCTCTGTCTCTCCTTTGCTATATTTCTGTTATATTTCTGGGTCTTCGTCTGCTTTTATTAGTCCTTCTTCCATGCACTCTTTTAGCACTCGTCTTCACTGGTTTTCAGATATTGCCCCAGTGCTCTGTTTTCGATGTTGACGCAGTCCTCTATACTTAGTAGTCCTCTCCCTCCTTCCTTTCGTGTTATGTATAGTCTGTCCGTATTTGCTCTTGGGTGTAGTGCTTTGTGTATTGTCATATGTTTCTGGTTTTCTGATTATATTATTATTATTATTATTATTATTATTATTATTATTATTATTATTATTATTATTTATTGATGTATAAATCCACAGTGGTGTAGATATGAATATATATCTTATATATATATATATATATATAATATATATATATATATATATATATATATGCTAATTGAGAGCTTTCGAGATCCTGCTCGATACGAGCAGGTTCCCGGAAGCCCTTTTTGCCTATTTATATTTCAAAAGTTTCTCTCTCTCTCTCTCTCTCTCTCTCTCTCTCTCTCTCTCTCTCTATATATATACATATAATATATCATATATATATATATATATATATATATATATTATATATAGTATACCTTTTGCTGGATATATACATAAACGAAAATATAAATTTACATTTAGCACGCTATGTAATTCTTCACATTTGTTTTAGTGACAATAATAATACTAATAATAATAATAATAATATAATAATAATAATAATAATAATAATAATAATAATAAAGAATATGTTTATACTTTAAGATTATTCACAATATAAACATACACACTACCACACTACACACACACCACACAACTATTTTACTATATAGATTTATATATAGATATAGATAAGTATTTATATTTATACATACATATATATTGCAAAAGGTAATATATATATATATATATATATATTATAGTACTTTATTTACTTTAAGATGATTCACAATATATACATACACACACACACACACACACCACACACACACACATATATATATATACTATATATATATATATATAAATAAGTATTTATATAAACATACATATAAAATAATATATGCAAAAGGTTATAAATATATATACTATATATATATATAGATATATACTATATATATATATATATAAGTATACTTTAGACTTAAGATTATTCACAATATACATCTACACACACACACACACACACACCACAACACCCACACATAAATCCTACCATATAAAATAATATACATATATAAATTAAGTTATTTATTAAATTTATAATAACATATAAATATTATTAGCAATAAGGTATATAATATATATATATATATAGATATATATACTATATATATATATTATAGATATATATACTTTAAATACTTTCAGGATATTCACAATATTTATTTTACATACACACACACACACACACACACACCACAACCTATATTATATTATATATAGATATAAATATATATAAATTATATTTATTTTATTATCATATATATAAATAAGTATTATATCTATAACATACATATAAAATATTAATTATTAATTTATTTTACATATATATAACATAGACATTATTTATTTACATTATATACACAATTATACAACTACATACACACCACAAAACAATATTATCGTTAATAAAACTTCCCAGGCTGATCACGGCATCATGGAATTCATTCCCCCGAGTTCTCTCTCTCTCTCTCTCTCTCTCTCTTTTTCTCTCTCTCTCTTTCCAGTACCTTCAATGAGTTCGGAGTGCTTTTCCAGAGCCTCGATATTCTTCGGAACGAATTTGGAGTAGAGCCGGTCAATATCAGCTTCTGTTGGTGGTCGGCCCTTGGCTTTTATCCATCTAGACCTCAACGCTCTCTGTCCAGCATTTTGACAATGTGAGCCTATGGTGGACGGCGTGGCAATCAGTGGATAATGGGGATATGTATATATATATATATATATATATATATATATATATATATATATATATATATATATATATATATATATATATATATATATGTATATACATAATATATATATATATATATATATATATACAATAAATTATTATCACGAAACTCTCTCTCTCTCTAGTATGTATATAGTAGATAGATATAGATTATATATATATATATATATATATATATATATATATATATATATTATTGGAATTCTGTTGTAACAGAACATTTTTACAACAGAACTCCATCTAATAAAAGGAGCCATAAAAAACGTAAACGCTAAAATATAGAAAGTAAGTACTTTATTTCAGAGACAGCAGTCTCTGAAATGGGCTCCTTTTATTATTATCTTATATGTATATATATATATATATATATATATATATATATATATATATATATATATATATATATATATATATGTGTGTGTGTGTGTGTGTGTGTGTGTGTATACATATATATATATATATATATATATATATATATATATATATATATATATATATATATATATATATATATATATATATATATATATATATATAATAAGATAATAATAAAAGGAGCCCATTTCAGAGACTGCTGTCTCTGAAATAAGTACTTACTTTCTATATTTCGGCGTTTTTATAGGCTCCCTTTATTAGATGGAATTCTGTTGTAAAAAATGTTCTGTTACAACAAAGAAATTCCATATATATATATATATAATATATATATATATATATATATATATGATATATATAAATAAATATATATATTATATATACATATATTATATATATATATACCATATACTATTTACTATATATATACACGAATATGTTCGTGTGAGTATACAAAAGCGAGAGAGAGAGAGAGAGAGAAAGCGAGAGAGAGAGGGAGAGAGGTAGGTCATGATAATTCCGTCATTCGTATATTGCTGAATGAGACGGTCGACAGAATAATGCTATTCACTATATATTTTTTAAAACTCTTCGTAGAGTAACTTAATTATTACAACAGTAGTTGCTATGTGAAATTTTTAGTTATTACAATAGTCACTATGTGTAATGTTTAGCAACAACAGATTCGACTATCTAAATTAGAAGATATTTTTTATCTTAATGTACTACGTATTGACTTATCACAAGTGCCCTTGATATTGCATATCTAAATTCATACTTTTCATATTTATCTCTGTATTGATCGTCTACTCTGCTCTTTTCATAATAAGAGGGCTAAAGTTCTAAATATGAAACTATCACAGAAAAGCAGCAGATATGAAAGCAGCTCTTATCACAAGAAGCGGCCATAGTCTGTAAATATAAAACTGTTACAGAAAAGCACAAGGGCGAATATGTGGAAAAATGACAGAATAGAGGAACCTGAAACCGATGGAAATTTAGGCAGATATTTCAAAAGCCAAAACATAATAAGGAGCAATATCTCGCCCGATGTCTATCGCCTGTACAAGAATGAAATGCGAACTCCTAGATGACAATTTTAATATATTGACTCTTAACCGGGTACAATACTATTATTATCATTAACTAACAAAACAAAGAGGTCAACTCAGTGTCACTTAGTCACTTGATCATATCTTAAGCACTCGAGAGGATATCTCCCAATTGTAAGATAGGATTATCATTGTTTGGAACCTTTTGTAACACAGTCCCTTTGACCTCAGCGTCTACTGGCAATAATATCAACATGACAAACAGCAATGTAGTAGACATAACAACTACAAAAATATGATGAAACAACAGCAAGTACCCTGCCACAAAATCATTTCAGTAAAAACAGCAATAACAGGAAAGAGTCAGGCATGTCTTCACGTAACAACATAAGTCACTTCCTGAAAAAATGTGCAAAACAACAACGCCAGTGAAACAACAATGACAAAATTTCAGGAAACAGCATCACGTACACTACCACAAACTCACCCAGTAAAAACAGCATCAGCAATTAGCCAAGCAAGTGTTCATATAACAGCAAGAGTCACTCCAGGAAAAACTGTGAAGAACAACACCAGTGAAACAACAAAAACAAAGAAAGTACATTACCGCAAAATCATTTCGTAAAAACAGCAACAACAGTAAAGAGTAAAAAAAGACTTCACACACAACAAGAGTCCCTCAAAACAAAATGTTGCAAAGCAACAAAACCAATGAAACAACAACAGCAACAAAAACAAAATTATCACGTGAAAACAATAGCAAGTCCACTTCCACAAAACCATTCAGTAAAAACAACAGCAAAAATTCAAACAAGACTCCACACAACACCATGAGTCACTCCAGGAAAAACTGTGCAAAACAACAACGCCAATGAAACATCAAAAACAGAAACAACAACTCACCCTCTTATGCATGCCCATGGGACCCCTGGCCTCGTCGTTGGTCACGGGTACCCCCTCCTCCTCGAAGATGGCCATGAAAGCCCCGGCAGGAGAGAACACCCCGCAGTCGATAACAGTGCCTGCGTTGTTAACATGGTTTCTTTTACGTGGGTTACGTGATTAAACATTGAGTTGGGTTAATAACATGGTTTCTTTTACGTTGGTTACGTTATTAAACATTGAGTTGAGTTAATAACATAGTTTGCTCTACGTTGGTTACATTATAAACATTTGAGTTATTAACATGGTTTCTTTTACGATGGTTACGTTATTAAACAGTGAGTTTGGTTAATAACACGGTTTATTTGACCTTGGTTACGTTATTAAACATTGAGTTGAGTTAATAACATGGTTTCTTTTACGTTAGTTACGGTATTAAACAGTGAGTTGAATTAATAACATGTTTTCATTTAACGCTGCGTTGATAACGGTTACTTTTACGTTGAATGACCAACTTAACATTCCGTTAATAACTTGGTTTCTTTTACCCTGGTTTTTGCATCTACCATTGCACTGATCAAGATCTACATTGCGTTAATAACATGGTTTCTTATACGCTGACTATTTTACCAAACATTGCAGTGATAACATGGTTCTTTTTATGCTGATTATGTTATTTACCATTGCGTTGATAACATGGTTTCTTTTACGCTGATTATGTTACTGAACATTGCATTGATAACATGGTTTCTTCTAAGTTGACTCATTCGTTTAACATTTCGTAGATATTTTTTTACGCAGATTGCGTAATTTTACATTACCTTGAGGCATTCTTTAGCATTGATTACGTAATTGAAAATTGTGCTGATAACTTTTTATTTTACGTTGATTACATAATCTAGCATTGCATTCATAACATCGTTTCTCTTACTATGACTACGTCATTTAACGTTGTGTTGGTAACATGGTGTCTTCTCTGTCGATGACATGATTATTCTTTGTGTTGACTTACACCATGAACCATTGCGCTGATGCCACGATTTGCCTTGTGTTGATTACACCATTCAACATCGAGTTGTTAACAACGTTTATTTTGTGTTGATTGCAACAATCAACATTTTGTTGATGAAATGATTTTTTACATTAAATACAGAATTTAACATTCCGTTAATAACATGATTTATTTTGTGTTGATTACACCATTAAACATAGATTATGTACAAGATATGGTGACAGTAAATGACACCAGCGTTAAATCTTTGGTTAGATGCTAAATTTTAGGTGTAAATAGGTGGGGGTCAGAGTCGCTGACATCAATCATATATGAAAAGGGATTTTCTGTTTGTCGATCACAGATTTCAGATGTAAACAGATTCAAAGTCGTTAATATCGACCAAAATTAACTCTCTGGTAAAAAGATAGTGATGCAATTTGTCAAAATACACCAAATTTTTTTTATATAAAACAAGAAATGATCATTAAATTTTCAGTACAAAAACAATAAAATCAGGTATGGAAAATAAGTGAGCATGCACACACACACATATGCACTCTCTCTCTCTACACACACACACACACACACATATATATAATATATATATATATATATATATATATATATATATATATATATATATATATATATATTATATATATCATATATATATATAATATATATATATATATATATAATATATATATATATATATATATATATATATATATATATATATATATATATATATATATATATATATATATATATAAAGAATATATATATATATATATATATATATATATATATATATATATATATATATATACACACACGCACACACACATACACACACATATATATATATATATATATAATATATATACATATATATATATATATAATATCATATATATATATATATATATATATATATATACATATATATATATTATATTATATATATACACACACGCACACACATATATACGTATATATATATATATATATATATATATATATATATATATATAATTTATATATATATTTTATACACACATATATATATATATATATATATATATATATATATATATATATATATATATATATATATATATAGTAATAAGTTCAAAGAAACTTCAGTGATTATAACCTGCCCAGTCCAGTACCAACTGCCTTCACTGCTCCCAGATAGTGCCGGGAAATCCTGTAATCACTTCTGTTGTTGACAAAAAACGTCCGCTGAAAGATACAAGATATTAAAATAGATTTTCTTTTTCAGGAGAAAGTCGTTATGGGAGACCATGGCAGCTTCATATGCTGGCAAAAACAGTGAAGATGTTAATGAGGTACGTATGAATGTTATTACGATGGTAACGAGTGTTAATTACTTTCTATAAGTGGAGTCTGTCTTTATTAGTTGCCGGAATGCTTTTCAGTGTCCTTCTCTTGTCTTATTCAGAAAAGTTTAGGTAACTCAATGCAAGAAAGAAGCGAGGGAGACAGTAATGTTTATCCATATATATAACATATATATATATATTACATATATGTAATATTCATATCATATATTATATATATTATATATATATATATATTATATATATATATAGTACGGAAGGAAAAGGACGACAAGTAGACTGAAGGTATTTAACAAACAATGTTTTCAAAACTATTATATATATATATATATATACATATATATATACACATAAATATATATATATTCAATCTATTCATTCCCTATTACGTTGCTACACAATCCCCATTCGCTAAAACTTGTAATAAGCTGAAATATAGAGAGGGACGATAAAAAAACCTAGTTTCTTAAGCACGTGTTATGGCCTGAAATGCAAAGAAAGATGAAGAGAGTAAAATTGTAGGAATAATCTAAGACACATAACCGGTGTCTAAGAGCAAAATGATAAATAACGCACAAAAATGTGTATTCGTATGAAATGTTAATTCGTACATTACTTCATTGCGTTACGTATCGCGGATGTGAGTTCTTCGATCTCTTTTTTTTTTTTTTTGTGATGGCTGGGTTGGGGAGAGTATTTGTCGTTGGGGGTTGGGGGCAGGTCCATGGGGGATGTACTTGCATAAATGTTATGTTTATAATATATAATACTGGACGAATGTTATTTAGACTTTACCCCATTGATGTCCCTATTCTTGTACGTTTATTTTAACGTTTATATATTATTACAGCCTACATATCCGTTGTACATTACTGTAGATTCTTTCGTCAATAAATTATTAATTAACTAACTACGAAATTGAAGCCTCTCATATATAACAGGCGACAAGAAGGCGCATTATTGTAAATATCAACGCAATGCAAAAATAGATGAAGAGGTATTTATAGGTTCATGAGATTATTATGATTTATGAACATTTAGATGATGCTAAGCACTGGGGCACGATCAGCCATTCAACAGTGAAATGGGTCCCGGCAGAGGGATAGTGCCGTCAGTTCACCCCACACGGTGCACTGTAAGCATTACTCAAGGTTATTTGCGGCATCCCTTCAGTCCCTCGCTGCAGCCCCTCTCATTTCTTTTACTGTACCTCCGTTCATAGTATCTTTCACCCATCGTACTCTCCGCCCACTTCTATTAATTATTTCATAGTGCAACTGCGAAGTTTTCCTCCTGTTACACCTTTCTACTCTCAATTTCCCTTTCAGCGCTGCATGACCTTATAGGTCCCAGCGCTTGGCTTTTGGTCTAAATTTTATATTCCAATATTCCGACAGAGAAAAGGGAGTTTGAGTGGTTGGACAGCAGAGCTGGAGGAAAGGAAGCAATAAAAGGGGTTAAAGTAAAATTTAGTAATGCATACAGTGTACCTCGTGAGGTGCACTGACGGCACTAAATGTCTCCTCCACCGTAGGAGGATAGTGCCGTCAGTGGACCTCATGCGATGCACTGTAGGCATTAATTAAGGTTCTTTGCAGCGTCCCTTCGGCCCCTAGCTGCAACCACTTTCGTTCCTTTTACTATACCTCCTTTCGTATTCTCTTTCTTCATCTTACTTTCCCCCCTCTCCTAACAGTTGATTCATATTGCAACTGCGAGGTTTTCCTTCTGTTACACCTTTCAAACCTTTTACTGTCAATTTCCATTTCAGCGCTGAATGACCTCATAGGTCCCAGTGCTTGGCCTTTGGCGTAAATTCTACATTCAGTTCAACCCATGAAATATTGCGGGAATGATTCCTTGATAAAACACGGTGGTACTATTGATGTTAGTCAGAGACTATATACAAAACAGCTGCATGAATGTTTATACACAAGGCAGGGCCGGCTACGCGAATGTTTGGCAGAGAGGTCACGGCATGTGCGAAAATATTTATGATGATTACGCGAGTGTGTTCTGTGGAAGTTGAAAAACATTCTTACAAAACATCAGAGTAATTATTCTCATTTAGAATCAGGTGTACGTGAGTGAAATTCAGCAACATTATTAATATCCAACGATTCTCCCAGAAGACATGAACCCCATAGTGGTGTAGTGCTATCAGTGCTCCTCATGCGCACTGTGGGCCTTTCCTAACGTTCTTTGCAACGCCCCTTCGGTCCCTGACTGCAACCCCTTGCATTCATTTTACCGTACCTCCGTTCATGGTCTCTTCCATCTTACTTTACACTCTCCAATGCTGAATGACCTTATAAGTCCCAGCGCTTGGCCTTGGGCGTAAATTCTATATTCCAAATCAAATTCCAGAGGATACTGATTCTTCTTCAATTCACTCTACGATTATTCTTTTTAGTACAACATAAAAAAGATTTAGAAACAGTAAATTTTCTATTGCGAGAAAAAGATGTTAGAAAAAGTTTCAAACAAACTAAAGATAACCATTTCTTTAATAGCTAATGTGGCTATTTTATGGATGTTATCCTGCTTAGCAGATAAAGGCATTAATATATAATAATAGCTTGGAAAATGGTAAAAACATTAAACATGCATAATTGTCAACGAAAATAGGTCTGTGCTACATCAACGTCTAAAGGAACAAGTCACTGAAAGTAGGAAACTCAGTATCTGAATCCTATGTAATATTAATGTCACCCTTACAAGAACACGTATGTTGCCTAGATTCAAAGGCGCTTTAAATACCTAAATCCTATTGAATTTCAACGTCACAATTAAGGGAACACATACATGTAGGTTGCCTAAATTCTGACATTGAAAACCTCACGAAGTTACCAGCTTTCATCAGTATTATTTACTGCCTATACTGACGAAAGAACAAGAGAGTCGCAAATTAGATAATTTAACGCGAAATACACCTGTTATTGGTGGTTAATTGTCCGTCTTGAATTAATAGAAGTTTTAAAGGCTAACGGACAGAAAAGGACACCAATTTCATCTAGTTCAAGCTAATTAGTCACCTTGGATTGTAGACAACGGCATCTTCTTCTTCTTCTTCCTTTCGAAGCAACGAACGAAACTAAGGTGAGCAGTTGTCTAACTAGGTAAACAGTTGCCGAAACTAAGCTGAACAGCTGGCGAAACTAGGTGAACGGTTGCAGACACTACAATGAGCAGGCACCGAAGCTAGGTGAACAGTTGCCAAACGCCGCCACCACCAGCCAGCCAAGACCAGTAATTCACTAAGGTGTTCGAACTCCTTCCAGTGAGCTGTGTCTTTACCAAATCCCAAAAGCCGACTCAGAGAACCCCTTGCTCTCTCACAAATGAAGGTCTTGTTCAAGGTTATCTTGATAATGACGATGACTAGTCATTCGTTATCTTTTCTCAGCTGAAAATATAAGGATTTTCCCTTCGACTAAGTTTTCAAACAATAAGAAAAATACATTAAGTTACAATTTAAGTAAAAATTCTATGCACTACATGTAAGGAGCTCGACTTGTGAATGCAGCGTACTGAAATGTTTTAATATATCTACATCAGTATGCAAACAAATGAAATGAAAACGGTTAAGTATTTACATGAATGAAATCTTAAAAGCTATATCTAACATATCGACAGATTTAGAGGTGGGAAGGAATGAAGATTTTACCGATATTACGAAATATTACTTTGTTATTGTCAATCGTCGTCAGGGCCTCAGACCACCATATTAATTCTGCCTCAGCATCAGGGGACTCTCCACACTTGGGACGTTTTGTGAGATACGGAGCTCAAAAATATTCTCGAGTGTTTCCTCAATCGGGATATCTATGGAAAGGAATTGTTATCTTGTTTTCGTGTGATTGACGTCATCCTTAAAAAAATAAACTTTTGTCCACTTAAGATGATTAGTGATGAACAGCAACAGAGACAGAGTTGTAGAATGCCGAATGAGGGATGCTTTCAGACTTCAAATATCCTGAAGTATCTTCGAGATATTTAG
The DNA here is from genome assembly GCF_015104395.2 of Macrobrachium nipponense. Lineage (NCBI taxonomy): Eukaryota > Metazoa > Arthropoda > Malacostraca > Decapoda > Palaemonidae > Macrobrachium > Macrobrachium nipponense. The sequence goes on from NC_087206.1 coordinate 9,752,879, forward strand.
CTTCCTCTGGTAAATGAGGATCCCATAAGGACTCTCCGGGCTCTGGATGGCCTTAGGACTCCAGTCTCTAGGGCTCTGTCCCTATATACCATACCACCATCCATAAAGAATCTCCATGCACACACATACACAAGAGAAATTATTCGGCAGAACTTGGCATTTTGCGAAGATATGTCTGGCCCTCATTAAATCCATATGCACGATGTCTATGTTTTTATTTTCTTTTAAGTCTTAGTGTCACACATTTTTCTCATTAACCATCAACATCAGCACCTTCAACGTTACGAGATGCAAAGGGCCTCTTTGAAATTCAGCTGCTCACGTCGTTCCCGTGCTTTAACCTCTACGAATCTCCCGCTCATCTGGATCCAGACTCTTTCGTAATTCTTGTCCAAGTAAGTTTGGGTTTACCAACCTCTCTGGCGCCTACAGGAACCCAGCTCACACAAACACACACACACACACACACACACACACACACAAATATATATATATATATATATATATATATATATATATATATATATATATACTATATATATATATATATATAATGTATATACACTAAGCCACAAATTTCGTTGATTATCTAATTCACTATACCTTTGGAATAACTTCCACCCAAGGGGAATCCCTCAATTTTTTTTTTATAGTACCGTCAGTCCACCTCACGCGGTGCAGTGTAGGCATTACTTAAGGTTCTTTACAGTAACCCTTCAACCCCTAGCTTCTACCCCTTTCATCCCTTTTGCTGTACCTCCGTCCATATTCTCTTTCTTCCATCCTGTATCCACCCATCCTAACAATTGTTTCATAGTGCAAGCCTTTTCTTCTGTTACGCCTTTCAAGCCTTTCTGTTGCTGTTGGAGAATGAGCTGGCCTTTCTGCTTTCAATTTCTTTTCTAGCGCTGAATGACCTCATAGGTCCCAGGGCTTGGCCTTTGGCCTAATTTCCATATTCCTTCCTTCGGATTGTATAAAATGTATATAAAATTTATATACTTATCTGTTATCTTTTAAGTTTTTGCAGATAATTAACAACTCTCTTTTACCATCTTATCTATAAAAAAAATTGGTGATAGTGCTAAATGATGATGACGATGCGACTTTTCATAATGTTGGTTGACAACACATTTATTCTCCAGGTAGATAAAAGTTCACTCCACTCACCCCCAGATGCGCCGGTAGATAATAAGGCTTTCCTACTTTTTTGTCGTTCTATAAAGTATAATCAAATGAATGTCTGTATGAATTTGCTACACACACACACACACACACACACACACACACACACACACACACACACATATATATATATATAGATATATATATATATATATATATATATATATATATACAATATATATATATTATATTTTTCTCCTGAAAGTAACTTAATTAAAAGTTAACAATCAATTCAATTTTAAGCCTCCTCTTTCTATCTCTTGATAAACACATATATATACATATTGTTATGATTCATATTAATATTCTTAGAATTCAAGTAGCACTTTATAGATCATAACAATGTTCTTAGTGATGTTTAAGTTAGTGCATTTTATTTTTTTTATCAGGTCAGTTTAAAGTTTATAATTTAAAAGGGAAAATATATTAAATCACTTTTTAACCACTTTTAATTAAAATAGATATTCTACACGTATGTATATAATATATAAAGAAATAATGAGAAATAAATAAGTCCACTGGTGTAACGAAACATAAAGATGAAACAATTATCTCTTACCAGTATGGCAAAAACACTTTTATATCTAAGTAATAATCCAATAACCGTTAATCACCAATCCAGGAAGCACACTGGATAAAGAAAACTTTATTGTCAAAGTAAACAATATTCGGCTCATCCAAGGACCATGAAACAAACAAACAATACTTAAATTACAATTAGTCACTCCATCTAGTGACTGAAAATCATACATATTTCAAGGATACACATTATTGTCATACCTCCTAGTGACTAAAAAGAAAATTAAATACAAAATATTAAAGAAATATACAACGGGAACCATAACAATATATATGTGCGTTTATGTGTTTTTGTGTATGTGTATAAGAGAGAGACCTTACAGACCTTACATCTTGTTCGGGTTGCCCCAGGTCCTCAGTGTGAGGCACCTCTAATGTCTACCAGAGTTGCTAGTACATCTTCCGGTATATTTTTGCATCCTCCAATCTTGGATGGTCTGGGATACAGCTTAGATATTTGTCGAGCTTATTCTCCTGATATATTCCTCAGATGAGCTGGCAACACATTGAATAGACGCTGCATTATCGATGCAGGTGCGTAGTGGATTAATGTCGTGTGTGCTTTCCTTATTTTTCTGGTATAGTTTTGGGCAATATTAATCTACCTCTGCTTGCTCTTTCTGATATTTTTAGCTCCATGATGTTTTCTGCTATTCCATTCTATCTGTTCCATGGCCTGAATTATCATGTAGCGTCTCTTCTTCCTTTCTAGACTATATAATTTTAAGGAATTGTAGTCTTTCCCAGTAGTCAAGGTCTTCAACTTCTTCTGTAAAGGACCTTTGTACACTCTATTTGTGCAATATCCTTTGATATTTGGGTACCACATCATATTGCAATATTCAAGTGGACTACGAACAAATATGTTTTATAAAGCATAATCATGTGTTCAGCTTTTCTTGCTTTGAAGTGCCGTAACATTCCCATTTTTGCTTTACATTTTGCCAATAGAATTGCTATTTGATCATTGCATAACATGTTCCTATTCATCATCACACCAAGGTCTTTAACTGCTTCCTTATTTGTGATTGTCTCATTATTAGGTCCCTATATGCATATAGCTTTCCTTCTCTGTCTCCATAATTTATTGATTCAAATTTATCAGAGTTAAATACCATCCTATTTACCTCTGCCCATTCATATACTTGTAAGGTCTCTTTGTAGCGCGTTCCTGTCTTCATCACAAATAATTTCTCTACTTATTTCTTGTGTCATCAACGAAACTACTCACCACCGAGTCCTTAGCATCACTGTCTATGTCTTCAATCATAATAACAAACAGTAATGCAGCTAACACCGTACCTTGTGGCACACCGGATATTACCTTGGCTTCATCCGATTTCTCATCGTTTGCAATAACTACTTGTTTTCTGTGTTGTGTAAAAAATTCTTTTAACCATCTTCCTACTTTATCCACTATATTATGTTTTCTAATTTTCTTCGCTGATATATTATGGTCTACCTTGTCAAAAGCTTTTGCAAAGTCTAGATAAAACCACATCTGTTTCATTTCTGTTCTTTTCATATTTTTGTATATGTTCTCACGGTGGACTAACAGTTGGGTTTGTGTACTTTTTCCGGGTACGAAACCATGTTGTCCTATATTAAACAAATTATTTTTTATTAAATGTTTCATAATATTTTTCTTCATTACCCTTTCATACACTTTCATAATATGTGATGTTAGACTCACAGGCCTATAATTACTTGCCTCTAGTCTTGATCCACTTTTGAAAGTAGGGTGTATATGCTAATTTGTCTCATCATAAATTTTGTTCCAAATGATATCTACACTTTGTCTTAATAATATTGCAAGTGGCTTTGCAATGAATGAACTGCTTTCTTAACAAAAAATAGCAGGGACACCATCAGGCCCTGCAGCGGCTCCATTTTAATTTCATTAATAGCCTGCACAATATCAGCTTCATTAATATCTATGTCTGCTAGATATTCACTATTTTTGTCCCTTACTTCTATATCATTATCTTCATTATCAATTCTAGGGGTGAATTCTCTCTTATATCGTTCTGCCAATATGTTGCATATTTCCTTTTTTTTCATTCGTTAATCTCCCTTCAATTCTTAGAGGGCCTATTTCTATTCTCTTCTTTTAGTCACCTTTTTCGCATACGAGTATAATAGTTTGTTTGGGGGGTTTGCTTGATATTTACTAGGGTTTTTCTTCCAAGTCCCGTTTTTCATTTTCTTCTGATTGTATAATCTTTTGTTCTGCATTTTCTGTCTTACTTTTAGTTCTATAACTTTCCAAGCATTTTTTTTCTTTGCAAGACCTTTTTCCACTTTCTGATTTTCTGGAACCAGATCCTTCTGTCTCCTGGTATGCATGACTGATGTTTACTTTTCTTCTTCGGTATATATTTTATCCACTATTTTCTCTAATATTTTATATAATATCTCTGTGTTTACCCTTATATCATCACTTACGAAAACGTTATCCCAATCTTTGTTTTAATTCTTCAATTATTTCGACCATTTTTATATTTTTACTGTAGAAGTTGTATTTTCCATATCCTTCCACTTTTTCATTTCTTGCTTATCTCTGTTTTAAAACTTGCTTTGGTATGGACGTTAATTCTATGACATTATGGTCTGAAATACTCACATTATAAACTATTATTTCTTTAAACATAATTCACCTCGTTCACAAATACTAGGTCTAAAGTATTTCCTTTCTTGTTGGCAGGTGATTTATTTGTTGAATGTATTCTAGTAGCATACTAATAGCTTTTTCGAATTGCCTCTTTATCTTCTGCACTACTATAGTCTCTCTTTTATATGTATTATACAACCACAATCTCCTATTTCGTTCTTTCCAGTCTATGAAAGGAAAGTTAAAGTCTCCGGAAAGGAGAATAGTCCAGTCCTTGTGATTTCTACAATATATCATTCCATTTTTCTATTATTATGTCAAAATCTTTAGTATTAGGGGGTGGGGGTCTATATAATTACAATGTTCATTAATTTTTCAGATTTAAATTCTACCGCTATTAGTTCACATTCTGAGTTACTATATTTCTCATATATTTTTTCCTTGTTTTTTGTGGCTTTCCCATATATTGCGGTTCCCTTGATTCCTATATTTTTTTCTATCTGATCTATAAGTTTGGAAACCTTTTATTTGATCGTCATTCCCAGCTTCTTGGGAATACCAGGTTTCACTTATATTCATTATATCTATTTTCTTTTCAATGTGGGTTAGTTCTTCTAAGTACTCTATTTTTCTTTTTGAGTTACTCGTAACTAAACCCTGCACATTCATCACTATGATGGTTTGCGTGTTTTCTCCTTCATTTAATATGGGTAATAATAAGGATTTTCCCATATCTCTTTCCTGTTCTGGGTATGTTGTCCTTTTCTTCATTTCCAGAAATTCTGACATTAAAAAATCCAACTTTTCCATAATATTTGATCTTCTTTCATCATAATTATTCATTTTGTGTTCTGAATCTGCAATTGTCTCTGTATCTGCCATATCCTATTGCATCATAAATACAGTTCTTATCTCTTGAGCTGTATATTGGAGCTGATGATTGGAAATATTTCGCTGACACACCATATCGTGGTGATGGCGGTTGCTTTTTTCCTTCACCTGATATTCTTTGTTCTCTTCTTTATTTGGTTCTTTCTTATTTTGGATTTCATTATTTGATTCATAATTTATTTGATTTTGATTCATGGCTACAGGGTGCATATATTTACATTTTTTCTCGAACTTACCTATTTTCCTTTTCCTTTTAGGTTTTTGCATATTTTTGGATGTAGATCTCTTCAATCAGCCTCATAGCCATCTAGGTATGCACATTTACCATAGATTTCATAGTTGTGACATACCTTGGGATGTTTGTAGTAACATCTTTCTCCAAATCTGCAATTCCCTCTTTTCAAAAGGTTGCAGACTTTGTCTTTCTTGTCTATTTTTTCCTCTTTTTCATCAGTGTGCAGATCTGGATAGAGCCTCTTCGGGATTTTCTTTTGTGTTGTCATGTCGTAATTTATTTCTTCGTATGTATGCTGCTTGATTGCCTCATATGTAGTATCAATGAGTATCTCTGCATCCATACTTTTATCATGTTCTTTGTTTCCTTCATTTTTTCTGTCATTTCAGTTTGTTTACTTCTCTTCCGTTTCCTCTTCTTCTTCTTCTCTTCCTCTTCTTCTTCATCATCCTCAACTATTTGTAACATTCAGTCTTGATTTAATAACATTGTCTATCCATGATAGACATGTTGAGCAAAATCTAGTATCCTTTCTCATATCTTGGCATTACTTCAGCATATTGAGGATGCGTCGGAATGTTGCATGCAGAGAATTTTTCTGAACAGGTTTTGTGGATTAACTATGCTATACCACACCTTACACAGTTTGCATGCTTTTGGCATTCTTTTTCCTATTGCATCGAATCTAGGATATTCGCAATGTCCACCTTATTCATTTTCTTTGGTCGGAATATGTTGATTTATGTATATTTCTTTATGAGTCTCTTGCCCACTTGGATTTCATTTGGAACTTCAACAATTATTTTCAAGATGTTTTCTGTTGATTTGTTCCAGTTTGAAGGATCATATCCTTCTAATATATCTATGAATGCTTTTGTGTCTTTTTTGGTTGTGGCTGTTGTTGATCTTCATAGATGAGAAATGCCAGCTCCCTTCCTGCTACCTTATCTATTGCGAATCTGCTAAACACGCATAAATTTCGCCATTTCTTACCACAGTTGGAACTTACTGCCATCTTGATTTGATTACAGTATTTCACTTGATAAACTAACTTAGTAGACGCTTTATCCTACTATTTTTCACACTATTCTTATCACCGACAGTTCACGAACACTTCTAGATACTTCTCAAATTCTAGAGGTATGTTAAAACGCATGATATCTGTTGATTAATCAGACTGTGCGCGAGGAACGTCTCACCAAGCAAAATGAGAGAGAGAGAGAGAGAGTAGAGACGAGAGAGAGAGAGAGAGAGAGAGAGAGAGAGAGAGAGAGCCGGCCTTAAAATGGAATTTCTTAGCTTTTAAGACAGTCGAATAGAAGCAAACGTTTTTCTTGGGCGAGAAAAAAATTTCTGAACTTATATGTAAAGCAATCATAAAACAAGCTCTCTAAGGAAAACCTTAATTTTCCTAGTATTCTATTAGGATAACAAACAAGCATATCAGTGCCATGAAAATTTTGTTCAGTTTCTTAGTAAACATCCTGTATTATTCTTTGCAGAGAATCACTACACTAAGTGTTCTTATAACTTCAAAAGTTGGATATTATTACCAGGAATATAGTATTAATCAGTCCTTATATTTTTCAGATATGTAAAAATAGATGATCCCTTATCATTAGTAGTAGAAGAGCATCATTTGTTAGCAGGGGCCAAGCTAGTGGCCTTTTGTTTTATTTTCTAAGAGAAAGAATCTTATTGGGCTTAATGGCCTAAACAAGCACGTTAATGGACTGTATTTATCCGTTCACAAGAAGTTATGTTAATGGACTTCACTGGCCCCTTCCATGAGAAAGAATGATAATGGACTTTATTTACCTGCTCCATAAGAAGGTATGTTAATACTGACCTGCTCTATAAGAAGCTGTATAATGGACTTTCCTGGTTTGTTCCATAAGAAGGAATCCTAATGAACTTTATTGATTGTACTATTAAAAAAGGCATATGATGGACTTTATTGGCTCCTCCCATAATGAATGATAATGGACTTGATTAGCCTGTTCATAAGATGGCATATACAATAATGGTCTTTATTGGCTTGTTTCATAAGAAGGAATATTAATGGACTTTATTGGCCTGTACTATAAGAAGGTATATAATGGATTTTATTGGCTTGTTCCATAAAAAGGCATGCTAATTGACTGACTTAGCCTGCACTATAAGAAGGCATATACTGGCCAGTACCATAAGAAAGCATATTATTTGAAGTTAATAGACTTTATTGCCTAATTTATAGGAGGGCAAGTTTATTCACTTTACGTATTGTCCTCTTCGATAAAAATGTGTATACCCTGACACATAATGGACAAACTCTGAAACTGAACTGAATGCTCCTGGCTGATGTGAGGTTTATGCAAGTTGGCTGAACAGAAAAATTCTGACACTTGTCAAAGTCATTGTTATCACTGTTAGGAAAAAGAAATATATATATATATATATATATATATATATATATATATATATATATATATAGTATATATATATATATATATATATATATATATATATATATATGTATATATATATAATATATATATATATATATACTATATATATATATATATATATATATATATATTATATATATATATATATATATATATATATATATATATATAATAATATATATATATATATATATATATAATATATATATATATATATATATATATATATATATATATATATATTATATATATATATATATATATATATATATATATATATATATATATATAATATACAATAGCATTTTGTCAGTAATGAACAATACATTGCTGTGCAAAACAAACCTTGGAGATGAAGTTACTAATACCAAGTGCTATCTATTAACCACAGTGCTTCTAGAGTACAGTAAATCATTGGGTGGATGATGAAGCCAGGCTGATTAATCAATAAAACTCACATTTTACAGTAATTTAGCTTTGTATCACACCAACTATGTACACCACTTATCAACCAATACAATGCGTATCTTTATTAAGGTTAACAGTTACAGTACTTTATTTTATTAGTTATGAAATGTATAAACATTGCTCTATGAGAGTTAAAAGTGAGGGGGTGGTATGTACAGACTTTGATTTATGAAGTTTGGTCTAATATCCTGACACTAGAGCCGTTTGGTTAAAGACCTTGTAAAGAGAATCCTACGTCAGACCACCTAAATTGAAGTGATGCCATATGTTGACAAGTTATTTGCTCCATTCTCTGCAGCACCTTCTTAGCTGTATAGTTAATCAACTCCAGTTTCTGAGCTCTTTTACGACTGCCTCTGTAGTTAATCTATCAGAATTATTTTACTCTTTGCCTCAAAAATAGGTCATCTGATGCTGCCAGATGTCTGTATGCCTATGTGCATGTAAGTGATGGAATGATACCACATGCTTCAGTTCTTTTTTTTTTCCCAATATTTGAATGCTATTTGCCCGAGTGGATCTCATGAGCTTTGCAATGAATCAGTGTCCTGTTAAGGTACAATGTTGTCACCCTGTCTAATATCAGAGGACTTTCACTCTCCTTGTTGTAAAACAGCAGAAGTCTTTTAACAGCTTTAATGATGCTACAGCTCATTTATATGTAATAAAGGCTGTAATTCCATTTCAAAGCTCATGAATTCTATTCTGTGGATTTCTTGATTTTGGCAGTGGCACAGTAGCAGAATGTGATGGTCGTGTTCTTCAGAGGAAAAGAGCATTGCTACCAGTTCTTGAGGTGCAGGGACAAAAAGCACTAAGAGAAGCTCCCTGTTGAAAGAACACTTGTGGACAAAAGCCAGCCATGATACCCTCTGGTGAATGTTGGGAATTTAAACTATCATTTTGAGTAGATCTCCCTAAAACATGAAGATCCTAAAAGGCTGCTATTAGTATCACTGTCTTTGTAGGTATAAAAAACATTGTAGCATGTGGCTCTAATAAAATTGTACCCATAGACATAGGAGGCAAGAGAGACAATACATATAGTTTTCTAGCAGAATGATACGTAGGCTTTTCAAGTGCTTGTTTAAGTCAAAGATAACACCAGCTATCACTGAACATTAGGAACTATTAGTGTACCTGCAAATCCTTTTGTGAGATCAGCTACTATGTAGCCCTAGTTCTAATGGACTTCATAACACACTGACTAAACCATTTACTGAGCTGTCTCCTACTCTATTCTTTAGGCTAAGAACAACAGATACTATAAGATTTTACCATGTTGCATCCTAAGATTAAGTATCAAAATCCTGAAAAATATATACCATCTTGGTATCAAAATGATGAACATTAACATTTATATGGGAAGTTTTCCATACTAGTACCAAATCCAGTGGTAGCTATAATTACAAAGTTTGTAAAATTGGTGTACATCTGGAGAAAAACTGTGTTAAACAGAGTAATGCAACCAGTAATTTAGAGAAAACAATTTAGTGGTTCTCTTCTGTACTCTGTACCGATTTAGTTTGACTATTTCTTTTAACTTTACTAAAAAATTATTTTCCTTCACTTATGTGTAATTCTTCATTCATAGAATCAGATATCTTTAATACTATTAAGCAATCACATAACAGGGCTGGCCTGAGGCATTTGTTTTGAGTTATTAAATCTAATTTTATAATTAACTGATTTGTTTTCATACCTTGACATTTGTTATTGGTTGAGGTTTGAACATTTCACATTAAATAAGTTTTTATATTTGTATTCACCCGTATTCATTCATACACGGAGCACTCCTATAGAGTACAGTGTGTCTGCCAATGATGTTCATTACTACCACATACAGTTATGTAAATAGCTTCATTATCAACCTGGGAAGATTGAATGAACTAAAATTCTTGGTTTGGAAATACTGTACTGTTTTTTTAAGAAACGACTGGATCAACATGCATCAGTCATGTTTCGATTCCACTTTAAACAACATTAAAGCCCAATTCAGTGTATTATCTTTCCATAAAAAGCACATATTCTTCTAGTAATAAACCACCCTTGTGAAAAATTTTTTGCAATCAACTTACATTTCCAATGCCACAGTTTCCTTACTTCATTAACATGTACGGCAATCAGGCATGCAAGCCAAAGAAACAAATATGAAGGAATAATATTTACTAACAAAACATTACAGAACAGATCCATGGATCATACGTATCAAAAGTCTAAACTGAAGAAGGTGAGTTTCCTATGGAAGATTCATGACAATGATAATGCACAGAAATCTGTGACAGAAAAGTACATGTACAGTAGATACTAATTATGAATCATCAAAATGGCCCCTTGTATTTCTTTACCAAACCTAATGGATACAAACCTAGGTGACTTAAAGATGTTGCTAAAGGTTTGAAAGAGCTAGCAAGAAATAATACTATGTCACAACTTCATAAAATATCTATATGTATATCTTATATAATCTTCAACAAACTCATAAAAGTTTCTCAGAACACTCCTCTAATTACATTGAAGCCCTATGTCTTGCAGACTCAAGAAGCCTAATCCTCTCAAGGAATGCAATCACATGATCTTCATATTCCTTCTGATACAGTCGGTAATGGCTGACATGTCTTGACTTATCCCAGCACTTCACAAATACCTGTCAAGGATAAACTGATGTTAGAATGCAATGGAACCAATCAGCTATGGCTAACGGTAAACAAGGCATTGGGAACCTTGGGGCAATTGGGGGCCACAATCTTTTTCTAAGTGACCCTGGGCTGAATTATATTGTTTAGTAATATTTGTGTGCATCAAATACTACACATACCACAGTTACAGAAATAATAATATACGTATACATATATATTTTCTAAAAACTAATCTTCACTTTGAGAAAAAAAAAAAAGGTAAAAAATTATCTATGAGATTTTAATAATATAAAATCACAGATTTGCAGAATTCTGATCATAGATTAGTCACAGTGATATGGTAGAAACATTCATGTTTGTCATTATTGCCACAAAAAAAAAGGCATTTAAGGTAGTTTTAATAAAAATACTATTATCTCTTTTTTCTCTTATCTGCCATGAATGATTGTTATTAATAGCGCTTGGATAGTGTATAATGTATTTGATGCCCAAATTCTGTTTTCAGAGACATAGTTGCAATTCCAAAAACAAAAGCCTGAGATATGCTCAAAGTTTTGTCTAAAAATAATAAAATATATCACAGAAATCAAATATACAAGATCTAATCTTACCTCCTAATATTTCAATGAGTAAGGATACCAGTGGAAGGAAAATTAGAACAAGGTTCTGATCCACCAACAATTAAACTGCAGTGCATGAATGGTTTTGGGTAGCACCCTGACATAACTCATTCCATTCAATTTAGTCGAACAGACTATATGTTGCAATGAAGTACATCAATACAAAGCAATAACCAAACTTAAGTTAAGTATTCCCCTTAAATCAATTAACCCCACCAGTAACTACAACAACTGTGAAGTTTTGCAATAGTCAAGTGACAATGAAAACAAATAAACTTTAAGAAGTAATAGTAATGAGCATAATGTAATCTAAGTTCAAAGCCCTGCATGCAATTTAAGATCAGATTTCTTTTTCTAAATCTTTCATAACAGGAGAAAAACATTTAGTGTGAGTTTTGACATAAATTAATGTTTTCATATTATCAGAAATAACTCCCATTTTACTCAAATATAATACCAGTTCTCTGGGAAAGCATGACTGGTCATGTCATAAAACAAAATTTATCCCATTTTTGCTTTCATAACTGCAGAACTTTGACTTTTTAATTGTCTCAGTACGTAAACGTATCCCAAATTTTTAATAAAATGCAAGGTTAAGGTTTTATGCCTTGGTATCCTAACTCTGTATATAGCAATCTTTAAAATAACACATCTTAATCCATAAACGGTTAAACATTTTGTAGCCAAGTCCCTTACTTCAAAGTATGGATAATAATTTCAAATAAATCCTTTTCAACATCCAGGTTAGATTTCATAATTTGTCCTTTAGTCCTGCATAAAGAATATCCTTTTGAATATGCAATTCTTGTTAATATTAAACCTTCTGACAAATACAAAATATCAGTTACTGACCTCATGGCCATTTTCTTCCCATTTACTGTACACATTGCTGACCATTTCAGGTGTTGACACAGGATCATTTCTGGAAATGAAGAAAAGTCCTGGTGCTCCTGCATAATTCTGGTGCATCTTGATACTCGCTCTCTCATAATGTATTGTAGCAGTATTGTAGCGCACCTTCAGGTACCATCTGCCAAATAAGAGATTATACAGTGTGATAACAGGAAAAAGGAATTACAATTATTACTGTATTTGAAGCATACAGCCTTACTATTAATAATGCCTATCCACAATCTGAAGTCCTGAAATCAGCTAGGGCTGACATAGGATGAAGGTATTAGATTTAAAGTAACAAATCCATGATATAACGGGCAAGAGAATTGGAGAATATCTTAAATCTATTTTACAATTAATTATGTCACTGAAATAAAGCTTATCAGGAATTAAAATCTTACCGGTCTACAAAGCATTTCAAAAATGAGGAAATGCTCTACTTGGACGGAAAAATAAAGCTTATCAGAAATTAAAATCTTACAGG
>NC_087206.1:9766431-9783931 GCF_015104395.2 Macrobrachium nipponense
CTCTTGGTGTTTTATATCCTCTCCTTCCATTATTCCCAGGTATTTGTATCCTGTCTCATCTATGTGTTTGATGTTGCTCCCATCTGGTAGCTTTATCCCTTCAGTTCTCGTTACTTTGCCTTTTTGTATGTTGACTAAAGCGCATTTTTCTATTCCAAACTCCATCCTTATGACCCCAGATACAATCCTTACAGTCTGGAATAGGGTATCTATTTCCTTGATGCTCTTACCATGCAGCTTGATGTCGTCCATGAACATCAGATGGTTGATTCTGTTGCCTCTTTTCTTGAGTTGGTACCCGGCATCCATCTTCTGTAGTACTTTTGTCATGGGAATCATGGCTACTACGAAGAGTAGTGGGGACAGTGAGTCGCCCTGAAAGATCCCTCTCCTGATATAACCTCTGCTAGTCTTATTCCAGAGCTTGTAAGTATTGTATTCCAGTTGCGCATTGTATTTTTGAGGAAGCTGATGGTGTTTTCCTCTGCCCCATATATTTTCAGGCATTCTCATTAGCCATCTGTGTGGTATCATGTCGAAGGCTTTCTTGTAGTCTATCCATGCCATGCTTAAGGTTGGGTTTTCCTTCCCCTACTGTTCTTCATTACCATTTTGCCTATCAGGAGCTGGTCTTTTGTGCCCTACACTTCCTTCTGCAGCCTTTCTGCCTTTCTGGTGGGGGATGGTGTTTGTCTCCTCTTAGGTAATTGTATAGCCTTTCACTGATGATACCTGTTAGTAACTTCCACATTATTGGTAGGCAGGTGATAGGCCTGTAGTTTACTGGCTATATTTCCCTTACTCTTGTCTTTTTGTACTAAGGATGTCCTTCCTGTGGTCATCCATTTGGGTGCATGTGATTTGAGATACAATGCTGGAGTTGTTCTGCTATTCGTGGTTGTAGGGCCTTGAAGTCTTTTTGAGCCAGTATCCATGGACTTCATCGGGACCTGGGGCTTTCCAGTTTGGCATTTTCTTTAGTTGGTGTCTGGCTGTGTCTGTCGTGATGTCTGTGAATCTTTGTTTTATTTTAACTGTTTCTTCTTCCTTGACTTCCTGGAGCCATGTTGCATGTTTGTTGTGTGATACCGGATTGCTCCATATGTTTCCCCAGAGTCTCTTACTTGGTTCGGCTTTAGGAATTTCTGGGTGGTTTGTCTTCCCCTCTTAGTTGGCTGTGGAGTTCTTTTCTGGTTGGTTCCGAATAGTTTGTTCGTTGGTATTATTATTATTATTATTATTATTATTATTATTATTATTATTATTATTATTATTATTATTATTATTATTATTATTATTGTTATTATTATTATTATTATATTAAAAAAGACAGGCGGTGTATGCTAGTGAGTTTTCTGTTTGTATAATATTACATTATTATTATTATTATTATTATTATTATTATTATTATTATATTATTATTTTCCTTACAATTCGAATGTGGTCTATACCGTTACACATGCCCCGTCCGAGGATGCTCGGCAAATACGTCAGTATGACCTCCATGCGTTTCTCCAAGCGAATCTCCTGCCACGCTCAAGAAGGAGCCATCTTCAACCACGCCAGGACTGCTCAATAACAAACGGATAAAAAGAAATGATATTATTCCTAATATCGAAATAATAGACCAGAACGGATCCCCGACGTCTGCGCCTACTAGAAGCCCCTCCATATGGGCAAGGAGAAACCAAATGTTACGTCACAGGAAACGTTTCTCCTTCCCACCGCCGCCCGGAGAGCAGCGAACGATCCCCTGACAATACCAGATAATCGGGGAGCTCCCACGGGATGATAGGATTCTGCTACCGACGGAATTCCTGTCGTTCATCCCCGAGACCTTCGAGGCGAGATTCCACGACTTCGTCCAAGACCGGTCCGACCAATGAGAATGCAACTCTAGGTCCGAGAGCTATAAATACCGCCCCACAGACTTTCTTTGCTACAGTCTCTTCAAACGACTCGTCCGAAGATGACCTACGAGAAGGGTCGAAACGTCACGTGATACCAGCTATACCAGCTATACCAACACCCAATCCCAGCACTTAAAACGAAGACGACCCCATGCCTTGAACTGAACTACGCCTACGGAATAATACCGGCACTGACGACGACCCCTGCTTGACCTGGACCTGATATCCTGTTCTAATAAAAGATTACCTTCAGCATTGTAATTTTTTTTGAAAAATTCCCAATATGAATATTGGTCAGTACTCAGAAACATCGCTGAGCCTGAGAAGCTAATTGTAAGGAAAATAGAAAAACAATATATAAAATCAATTATTATTATTATTATGTTAGTATTAAACTCCTCCCTAAAATGGCTCTACTCCAAAGTACCGTATCCTCTGAAATCTCTGGAAAAAATAATCGCAGTCTCCACTACGGAAGAAAGTATTGGCTGTCCTTAGATGATAAAAAATGACCGACAGTTACTCTGTCGCTAATGGAACTATTTTTTTTTTCCTTTTTCGTAGCTGTCATAAAAAGTTGAGGGTTTCTTAATGTTCTCTGGAGGAAATCATAAATATAATAAAACTGTCATGCCATTGTTTTAGTCTGCCATTATATATACCACGGAAAACCTATATATATTTCCTGGTTAATTCTTCAAGTTATAGCAAAAAATCGGAGGTATAAAATAGATATATATGTAATGGAAATGATATATATATATATATATATATATATATATATATATATATATATATATATATATCTATATATATATATATAATATATATATAATATTAAATTTTAATAGCCACAAAGCCATCTTAACTTCTCGAATTCTTCGTGTTTTTTTGGATACGCTTGTCACTACAAAGTCTTGAGATCCAAGGGCAAGATATGAAGAAATTATGATGTCCGGTAGCAGGAAACGAACCAGGGTTGCCATAATCACGACGTGCATGAGTGTGTATGAGTGTGTGTGTGGAGAGAGAGAGAGAGAATCGTGTAGACCGTAGATTTTATTATTTTTAGGAAGACAGCCCCATCAAGACACCCGAGAGCACCATTATAGTATTTTCATTACGTAGCATAGCCGTAAAATCGAAAACATAGACATCTGTACGTCTAAATCATCTGAGTCATTAAGAGAGGTTAAGCTTTCCATTAAAAAAAAAAAAGAAATTAAGGGATATCCTTTTAGAAGAAGTTAAAAGTTTCTTCTAAACCGCAGGACCCTTTTGTTGACCCTCAGCATTTATCTTTTCGGAGGATTGGTGTCGTTAACCATTTTATTTTTCATTTTATACGTTCTATCTCTAACATATAACTCTTGTTCCTTGAGTGACAGCCAAAGAGAGAGAGAGAGAGAGTGAGAGAGAGAGAGAGAAATTATCTTTTTGCTCTTACCATCATATAAATAAACATTGCTGGCAACGATATTTATTGTCGTCAGTAGCGTCTTTCACATTCCTCTCAGTAGGATCATTTAAGCTTTAGCTCCATCACACATTTTTTTTTTAATTATACATTTTTTTTAATCAGCTATCCACATCCTTTGAGATGTGCTCTGCTTTGATCTTTTCTTTATCATATAAAGACATTTGGTTTCTAGTCACATCCGCGATTGATGCAAGTGATAAATGAAATACTGGATGTAAAAATACAAGTGAAAAATATGGTTGCGATAAAAAGAAAGGTAACTAAAAGAGAAAGTATAAAACGGCAAGGAGGTATCATTTCCTACTAAAGCATTTGTTGAATTGAATTATCAACATGTTACTATTACTCAAACTTTACCCACCCGACACACACACGCGCGTACACACACACACACAGATATATATATATATATATATATATATATATATATATATATATATATCATCACAGCAAAATACATATTCATATCGAAATCCGTTTAAAAAAAAGGTCATATGAATCACGCAAAAACATATGAAAACAAGTCTTACTTAACATTTTGATAATAAAATAAAGGAACTTAAAACGAGCAGTAAACCGTCAAGTTAGTTTTAATGTTACAGACAGCCTCGCACGGGTTTAAAACCACGGTTTAATCACCGACATACCCCGTGTTACATCTCAAGGCTCCCACAGGCCTCGTAAGAGACTCCTTTTAACCCAAGACCTTTAGCTGTGAGGAAAATCACGTCCTTTAATTCCCTTTTCGAGAAAAATAAACCCTTCCCGAGAGAGAGAGAGAGAGAGAGAGAGAGAGAGAGAGAGAGAGAGAGAGAGAGACCTTACAGTCCTTATAGACCTTACATCTGTACGGGTTGCCCAGGTCCCTCAGTGTGAGGCACCTTTAATGTCTACCAGAGAGTTGCTAGTACATCTTCCGGAATATTTTGCATCTTCCAATCTTGGATGGTCTGGGATGCAGCTCACATATTTGCCGAGATTCTTAAACACATCTACGATCACTCCTGATATATTCCTCAGATGAGCTGGCAACGCATTGAATAGATGCTGCTTTCCCCTTATCGATGCTGGTGCGTATATTTATAGGTCCATGATGTTTTTGGCTATTCCTTCTATCTGTTTCCATGCCTGACTTATCATGTAGCGTTGTTCTCCTTTTTTAGACTATAGAATTTTAAGGATTGCAGTCTTTCCCAGTAGTCAAGATAGGAGAATAGTCCAGTCCTTGTGATTTCTACATATATCATCCAATTTTTCTATTATTGTGTCACTCTTTAGTATTAGGGGGTCTATATATTACTATGTTCATTAATTTTTCAGATTCAAATTCTACCGCTATTATTTCTTATTCTGAGTTACTATATTTCTCATATATTTTTCCTTGTTTTTTTGTTTCCCATATATCGCGGTTCCCCCCTTGATTCCTATTTTTTCTATCTGATCTATAAGTTTGGAACCCTTTTATTTGATCGTCATTCCCAGTCTCTTGGGAATACTAGGTTTCACTTATATTCATTATATCTATTTTTCTTTTACAATTTGGGTTAGTTTCTTCTAAGTACTCTATTTTTCTTTTTGAGTTACTCGCAACTAAACCCTGCGCATTCATCACTATGATGGTTTGCATGTTTTCCTCCTTACATTTAATATGGGTAATAATAAGGATTTTCCCACATCTCTTTCCTGTTCTGGTATGTTGTTCTTTCTTCATTTCCGGAAATTCTAACATTAAAAAAATCCAACTTTTCCTAATATTTGATCTTCCTTCATCATAATTATTCATTTTGTGTCTGAATCTGCAACTTTTCTCCGTATCTGGAATATCCTCTTGCATCGTAAATACAGTATTTATCTCTTGAGCTATATCTTGGAGCTGATGCTCGGAAAATTTTTGCCGACGCTCCGTATCACGGTGATGGCTTGCTTTTTGCCTTCACCTCATATTCTTTGTTCCTCTCTTGATTTGTTTCTTTCTTATTTTGGATTTTATTATTTGATTGATTATTTATTTGATTTTGATTCATGGCTACAGGGTGCATATAGTTGTAGTTACATCTTTCTCCGAACCTGCACTTCCCTCTTTTCAAATGGTTCCAGACTTTGTCTTTCTTGTTTATTTTTTCCTCTTTCCCATCAGTATGCAGATCTGGATAGAGCCTCTTCGGGATTTTCTTTTGTGTTGTCATGTCGTAATTTATTTCTCCGTATGTATGCTGCTTGATTGCCTCATATGTAGTATCAATGAGTATCTTTGCATCCATACTTTTATCTTGTTCTTTGTTTTCCTTATTTTTTTCTGTCATTTCAGTTTGTTTACTTCTCTTCCGTTTTCCTCTTTTACTTCTTCCTCTTCCTCTTCTTCTTCATCCTCAACTATTTGTACATTAAGTCTTGATTTTATAATATTGTCTATCCATGATAGACATGTTGAACAAAATATTCTGGTATCCTTACTCACATCTTGCATTATTTCAGCACATTGAGGATGCATCGGAAAATATTGCATGCAGAACATTTTCTGATCAGGTTTTGTGGATTACTATGCTATATCACACCTTACACAGTTTGCATGCTTTTGACATTCTTTTTCCTATTGCATCAATAAGAATATTCACAATGTTCACCTTATTCATTTTCTTTGTTGGAATATGTTGATTGATGAAATTTTCTTTATTAGTCTCTCGACCACTTGGATTTTATATGGAACTTCTTCAATTATTTTCAAGATATTTTCTGTTGATTTGTTCCAGTTTGAAGGATCATATCCTTCTAATATGTCTATGAATGCTTTTGTATCTTGTTGGTTAGGGCTGTTTGTTGATCTCATGGATGAGAATGCCAGTTCCTTCCTGCTACCTCATCATATTGCGAATCTACTAAACACGCTAAATTTCGCCATGTTTTTCCACAGTTGGAACTTACTGCCATCTTGATCTGATTTACAGTATTTCACTTGATAAACTAACTTAGTAGACGCTTTATCCTACTATTTTCACACTAATCTTATCACCGACAGTTCACGAAGACTTTTAGATATTTTTCAAATTCTAGAAGTATGTTAAACGTGTGATATCTGTTGATTAATCAGACTGTGCACGGGAACGTCTCATCAAGAAAAATGGCACTGCGAGAGCGAGAGAGAGAGAGAGAGAGAGAGAGAGAGAGAGAGAGAGAGAAGGATATTGCCCACTCATGCAAGCTGTACGAGACTTAAATTTTGATATTCGTTACCCTACTAGTGGTCTGCATCTGGAACGGTAATGATTGCCGAATTCCCCCCCACCAGCTCTTTGAAATACCTACTGTAACTTGTTCACACACAGCTGCGTACGTCTCCATGTCCTCGCATACGTCAGCATGTGCCGTTAGTTATTTCGGAATAAGTCTTAATGTGAGATGATATGGCTTTTAGTATATACATTGAAATGCTATATACCACTGAAAATTCATTATCTATCTGGTATCCTTACTCACATCTTGCATTACTTCAGCACGTTGAGGATGCGTCGGAATGTTGCATGCAGAACATTTTCTGATCAGGTTTTGTGGATTAACTATGCTATACCACACCTTACACAGTTTGCATGCTTATGGCATTCTTTTTTCTATTGCATCAATTAGGATATTCACAATGTTCACCTTATTCATTTTATTTGTCGGAATATGATGATTGATTTAAATTTTCTTTATGAGTCTCTTGACCACTTGGATTTTATTTGGAACTTCTTCTATTATTTTTCAAGATGTTTTTTGTTGATTTGTTCCAGTTTGAAGGATCATATCCTTCTAATATGTCTATGAATGCTTTTGTATCTTTTTGGTTAGGGCTGTTGTTGATCTCATAGATGAGAAATGCCAGCTCACTTCCTGCTACCTCATCGTATTGCGAATCTGCTAAACACGCTAAATTTCGCCATTTTTTTCCACAGTTGGAACTTACTGCCATCTTGATATGATTTACATATTTCACTTGAAAAACTAACTTAGTAGACGCTTTATCCTACTATTTTCACTCTAATCTTATCACCGACCAGTTCACGAAGACTTCTAGATATTTTTCAAATTCTAGACGTATGTTAACGCGTGATATTTGTTGATTAATCAGACTGTGTGCGGGAACGTCTCACCAAGCAAAATGGCACTGAGAGAGAGAGAGAGAGAGAGAGAGAGAGAGAGAGAGAGAGAGAGAAGGA
Organism: Macrobrachium nipponense; assembly: GCF_015104395.2. Taxonomy (NCBI): domain Eukaryota; kingdom Metazoa; phylum Arthropoda; class Malacostraca; order Decapoda; family Palaemonidae; genus Macrobrachium; species Macrobrachium nipponense. The sequence goes on from NC_087206.1 coordinate 9,774,015, forward strand.
TATTGCCACTCATGCAAGCTGTGCGAGACTTAGTGGTCTGCGTCTGGAATGGTAATGATTGCCGAATTCCCCACCAGCTCTTTAAAATACCTACTCCAACTTGTTCACATAACGGCACATGCTGACGTATGCAAGGACATGGAGACGTACGCAGCTATACGTCTCCATGTCGATGTATACGTCAGCATGTGCCGTTAGTTATTTCGGGAATAAGTCTTAATGTGAGATGATATGGCTTTTAGTATAATACATTGACATGCATGTATACCAATGAAAATTCATTATCTAACACATATAGAAGCACTTGAAAGTGAATAGTCAGAAATATAGTTCATCAAATTGTCAACATACGCGCATGTATATTCTAAAATTTAAATTTATTCTTCCATTTCGTATTCGTCATCTTGATCTTAATAGTGCTTTGAAGATATGCCTTTTGGTATATGAATTGAAATTCATATATATACAATGGACATTCATTATTTATCCCATATAAAAGCAATTAAAAGTATCAGTCAGCATGATGGTTCATAAAAGTGTCATCATTACGTGCATGTATATTATTTTAAATTATTCCTCCAAAGGTCATACCTGACATGCCCTAAGCTGCTAAGCTAACCTTATTTTATTTACAAGACGACTGAACATATAGATCACAAATATAAGATTCTATAATAGCAAATAAACTTTAAAAAACTACAACTTTATCGAACTGATTATTCTAGTTAAATTTAAAGGTAAAATGACTGATCCAAGATAAAAACCAAACCGTTTACCTTACAAATTATTTTATGGTGAGATTGGATTACAATAATCTTGAATATTGAACCTTCTACGAATTTAATCTAAAAGTAAAATCACGCTTCCCTAGTTAAACCGTTTACCTAATAAAGAATTTTAGAAGAGAGAGAGAGAGAGAGAGAGAGAGAGAGAGAGAGAGAGAGAGAAACCCAGCCCTAGCAACAACAAGAGGCTCACCATAAGCGCCACGAACTCTTTCGAAAAAAAGGGGGAAAAACCCCCTTCCTGGAATAATAGTTTTGAAAAGGACGAGAACAAACAGGGGAGGGGTCTATCTGTTATTGGAAATTCAGATCTCGCCAACGCTATCAAGGCAGGGAATTGGTTTTTGTTGAATATTAGATTAATTGTTTCAAAACGATGGGGGGGGGGGGGGAGGGGGGGGGGGGGGGTGAGTTTTTCACGCCAAAACCCTCCCATTATTTAACAGCAATACAGACGAGAGAAGAGAGAGAGAGAGAGAGAGAGAGAGAGAGAGAGAGAGAGAGAATTATGCAAATAAATATATCACTCTTATATATGCTATGAGATATATAAAAAAATAAGATATACATGACCTAACTATATAAATGTACAATTAAATGTCCTGAGATAGATATACATATAGAGAGGCATTAACAAAATTTGTCAGGAGTCCCTTTGGGTTTGTGGAACAAATTTCAGAAGTATTCATAATTAATAAAAAGAACCCTCTAATACATTAACGTCACACACACACACACCCCCAATATATTATTTATATATATATAATTATTATATATATATATATATATATATTATACATGATTTATATATATATATATATATATAAATATATATATATAATATATAAGCATAAAGCTATGTTTTGGATGTACTCTCGCTCATAACTCAGGAAAAACGTTTACAAAAACATTCATAGCATTTAAGGTTTGCAGACGATGTTAATGAAATGTGGATCAGAAAGAGCAGTTTAATCTCAACACACAGGGAAGCTATAACAAGAAATATTACTCACAGAGGCTTAACTGTGTGGAATGCCATTACCTTGATAAAATAATTATTCGTAAAATTGAAAATTAGTCCTTTATACTCTCCATAAGCCTTTCCAAGAAAAGGTTAGTGTGACTAAATATAGGATAGTCCCTCTTATATTTTTTGAAAAGGATAATATTGTGCCTGTGAAGCTCCGACTGAATGGTCGTGTGATCTGTGTAATTAACGTAAATAATATATTCATTTATACACGAATATATGTACATATGTGATGGTAATTGCTTCATAGCAAAGGAAATATAAAGGAAAGGAGAACGCATTTTCGAGAAGTTCGGCAGCAAGGAGGCTTTCGCGCCACTGTTGGAGGCGCCTATCTTCGTGGTGGTTTCCGGAATCGTCGGGGTGTTGTGGAGCGCAAAAAACGCGCCAATATTTACGTGAGAAACGCCGCGATTGTCTGATGCAATACCTCGTCTAGATTCATCTAAGAAGTTCTAGAAATCCCTGGAGTCGGTGACGTTCGCCGTAGGCTCCGCCCCAGAGTGCCGTATAAATAAAACGACGAACGAACTTTGGAGAGCAGTGATCGTTAGAAGGAAGAGATTGTAAAAGAGAGAGATCACCAGTTAGTAAAAGAGCCACCGATCAGCTTTATCATTGAGAGATCAGCAGCAGTGATCGTCAGAGAGAAACTAGAGACGAAGGAAACCGACGAAAGCATCAAATCAGAAGAAACGTTGTTCGAGAGTTGGGTTGGATATTGGTCTAGTCGTCTTCTGGTGTGGACGGCCGAGTTGTCTCTACGTCGAGCAGACTTCAGAGAGAAAAGGTCCTGTTACAGGTGTAGGGGAATTCCTGCCTTACAAGAAGATTAGTTTCTGCAATTCGGAGGTCAAAGAGGACGTCCTCAATCGCCGATCTACATTTATGAAGCCACCTCTACAAAGTGCCAAACTGTTTAGCAAGTATTCTTATTACCTCACTGTTTCCCCCCCCCAGTTCATGCAGTGTAAGATATGTCTTTTTATGTAAATAGGAGATACCATTCTGCATTTACCTCTGTTTAGTAAGCTTGTAAATAAACCTTTGTTTTGTTAGTGTTTCTTTCTATATTCGTATCCCCAGTTTCAACTGTGTGTTGATATATATTTTTTTTTTTTATTTCATATCGAACCTGAAGCGGACTCTCTCGGAGGCCGTAACATTGTTCTCTGAGATATCTAAGAGTCCGTAACATTTTATTTTGATGCGACCTTGCCTAGGCTATCAACACCATAACAGTTTGAAACAGGGAGGGGAATATAGAAAGAATCAGAATGAGGGGGGGGGGGGGGTTGAGATGGTGAAAGAGTTTGTTGAGTCAGGTAAGCTACTAGGTCTAGAGGGGAATGATCTCCGTGAGTATAAATGTTGAAAGGAAAGAAAGGGAAAAGTATGAGAGAGATGAAAGAGCGGCTGAGAGAGAGGAAAGAGCAGCTGAGAGAGAAAATGCAGCAACAAGAAAGAGAGAAAGAGCGTATGCATGAGTTTGAAATTGCTCAGTTAACGGGAAAAGTTACTCGTAACAGTTCTGTCAGGCGGAGAACGAAAACGAAAAAGCTGATAACATAGGTATGACTCGTATGAGTGCAGTGCTAAAGTTAGTACCAAAGTTTGATGAGGAAGATGTTACGACATATTTCATGTGTTTTGAGAAGTTAATGGAACGAGTAGGTTCTCCTAAAGAAACGTGGACTTTATATTTGCAGTCAGTTTTGAGTAGTAGGGCGCTTACTGTGTATAGTTGCATGTCTAAGGAGGAATGTGATAATTACGATATCGTGAAAGAAACCGTTCTTAGCGCGTATAGGTTAGTACAGAGGCGTACTGTAAGAATTTAGAAATTTGAGAAAGGATGAAAATATTAACGTATGTAGAATACGGTAAGAAGTTAGAAAGGCTGTTTTTTGATTGGTTAACTTCTGCTAAGGTGAGGATTTTGACGGTTTGAAGAACTTAGTGTTGTTAGAAAACTTCAAAGATAACGTATCCCCTAAGATTAAACTTTATATAGAGGATAGGCGAGAAGTATCTTTTGCAGGAGCAACTAGGCTAGCTGACGAATATAGTCTAACTCATAATTTGAGTGTTAGTAAGAAACGGAACGATCCTTCGTCTGGTAGAGTACAAAAACAGTAAAGGTTTCAGTCCTAGTAATAGCAATGCGAGTAAAAGTGACTATTCCTGTTATACATGCGGAAAAACCTGGTCATACGTCTAAGGTTTGTCAAGGGTAGAATGGCATCTAGTGGTTCAGAATTAACTTGTTTCCGATGTAATGGGAAAGGGCATTTAGCGAGAAATTGTGCAGCAGAAAGGAAGGACGGTAAGAACCAGTATCGCTAGTTAACCTTTCGTCAAATAGGGATGATGTGATGAGAGAAACTAGGAATGTTTTTGGCGAATTTCTGTCGGAAGGCGTAGTTTTCCTCTCTTGGAGGAGTAGATTCGAGAGAAGTAGTCTTGCTTCGAGACACAGGGGCTGCTGTCTCACTGATTCGAAGTGAGTGTGTGCCCGAACAGGGCAGAAATCAATATGGAAGAGAAAAGTCATTAGGTGGATTTCCTAACACTTGTTGTCTTTGTCCTTTGTTGAAGTTGAATTTAGAAAGTCAGGTAGTGTCAGGAAAAGTAAAACTTGCAGTTGTGGACAGTTTGCCCGTTGAAGGCGTTGACATTATTGTCGGTAATGACTTAGCTTTATCCAAGAATGTGAATCCTGTGTGAGGAATATTCCAGTGCCTGAAATGGTAGTAACTAGGTCGGGGTTAGATTCGGATGTAGACTACGGTGATAACTAGTTCGTGGATTCGAACGAGTGTAAGTTCGTGGATTCGAACGAGTGTAAGTTCGTGGATTCGAACGGAGTGTAAGTTCGTGGATTCGACGTGAGAGTTCGTGGATTCGAATTACGAGTGTGATAGGTAGTACGAGGTTGATCTTGGCATGAATGTAGCTGAGAGACCGAACTCTATCGTTGACAGTGAGAGCCAAGGGGAAGGCGTAGCTGTCGAGAGTAACGTAGTAAATGTACCTGTGTGTAGTCCTAGTTACGGTGATGAATTAGGCTCTAACGTTTTGGATAAGGATGAGCTAGTCAAGTTGCAGAAAGAGGATGAGACACTAACCCGAATTTTTTAATATGAGCTGGATGGTGATCTCGATTATGTGTGTAAGGAAACTTCTTGTGTAAAGGACGAAGTTTTTGTATCATGTTTGTCCTAAGTCAGGTAGTGAAAGGGGAATCACTGGAAAATTAGTAGTTCCTAGGTAAGCTTCGTGAGCTATTTTTGAAGTTAGCACATGATGAGCAAAGGACATTTGGGAGTGAATTAAAACTTTCAAGTGTATTTGAGTAGGGCATACTTTTGGCCTAAGATGAAAAATGATGTGTGTTTTAAGAGATTTGCTTTAAGCTGTCTTGAATATCAAATTGCCGGGAACCGATTCATGTAATTCCCAGAGTTCAGTTGTGTAATATTCCTTCAGTAGGCTCATCTTTTGAGAATGTTTATAACTATGTTCGGAACTTTGCCTAGAAGTAAGGGTAGAGATGATTGCATAACTAATCTTGAGTATTATAAAAACAATCTAAGAGATGTTTGGCAGCTTGCGGAGAAGAACGAAAGCGCTTGGCAATTAGCGAAAGAAAACCCGAACGGAAGTAAAGGGGAAACTGAAGGAAACACCCTCATCTTCAAGAAAAAAGAGAAAAGTTTGTGTGTAAGAGATAAAGTTTTAGTACTAGTCTCGAGAGAAAGTCCATTTTTACCTTATAAGTTTGAAGGTCCTTTTTCAGTTTTAGAGAAGAGGGGAAATATACATTATAGAATTCATGTGGGTAAGAGTAGAGCAAAGTCAGTAAACGTAAATTTGCTTCAGAATTATAAACTACGCCCCGTGCCATGGCCTCCGCCCGTGTAACAGTGTTACTGAGTAAGATTAGTTTTGAGCCAAACACAATAGGTGTCTTAGTATTTATAAGTTTTAAGCAGAGTTCAGAAAACGGGAAAAGTAAGAGAGAAGGATAATGTATTAGCTGATAGCCTCTCTAGAGATGTCTCTGAATGAGTAGCCTAATAACCGTTTTCTGTTATCGCACGAGAGTGTGTGAGTGGGGAAGTGTGCGTGTTTGACTGGATTAAAGCTTTATGCAGAGTGTTTCCCCGCTGTTTAATTTTTGCTTCTCTTAAAAAAAAAAAAAAATAAAATAAATTGATTTCATTTTTTTTCTCTTTTGGGGGGGCGTGTGATGGTAATTGCTTCATAGTAAAGGAATATAAAGGAAAGGAGAACGCATTTTCGAGAAGTTCGGCAGCAAGGAGGCTTTTGCGCCACTGTTGGAGGCGCCTATCTTCGTGGTGGTTCCGGAATCGTCGGGTGTGTTGTGGGGTGCAAAAACGCGCCAATATTACGTGAGAAACGCCGCGATTCTCTGATGCAATACCTCGTCTAGATTCATCTAAGAAGTTCTAGAAATCCCTGGAGTCGGTGACGTTCGCCGTAGGCTCCGCCCCCAGAGTGCCGTATAAATACGACGAACGAACTTTGGAGAGCAGTGATCGTAGAAGGAAGAGATTGTAAAAGAGAGAGATCACCAGTTAGTAAGAGCCACCGATCAGCTTATCATTGAGAGATCAGCAGCAGTGATCGTCAGAGAGAAACTAGAGACAAAGGAACCGACGAAGCATCAATCAAGAAGAAAAGTTGTTCGAGAGTTGGTTGGATATTGGTCTAGTCGTCTTCTGGTGTGGATGGCCGAGTTGTCTCTACGTCGAGCAGACTTCAGAGAAGAAAAGGTCCTGTTACAGGTGTAGGGGAATTCCTGCCTTACAAGAAGATTAGTTTCTGCAATTCGGAGTCAAGAGGACGTCCTCAATCGCCGATCTACATTTATGAAGCCACCTCTACGAAGTGCCAAACTGTTTAGCAAGTATTCTTATTACCTCACTGTTTCCCCCCAGTTCATGCAGTGTAAGATTCTGTCTTTTTTATGTAAATAGGAGATACCATTCTGCATTTACCTCTGTTAGTAAGCTTGTAAATAAACCTTTGTTGTGTTAGTGTTTCTTTCTATATTCGTATCCCCAGTTTCAACTGTGTGTGTTGATATATATTTTTTTTTAATTTCATATCGAACTTGAAGCGGACCTCTCTCAGAGGCCGTAACATTGTCTCTGAGATATCTAAGAGTCCGTAACTACATATATATACATATATATAACTATTTTCTTATATTAGGGAAATCCTTAAGGTCGAGTCACGATCATATTATAGGTTGTCACAGCTTCCAAAGAGAAATACGATGAAGACTTAAAAAATCTTCCACTTGATTATTTTCCAGTTTCTTCGAAAATTGCAATGAAGGCTTCCAGATGATATGCTTTCCCCAGGTTTCCTATGTTTTAATATAGCAGTAATAAAGGATAGCGTCCAGACTTCCAGGAATTCTGTTATGCATCAATAAATAAATATCAAAGCTTCATCAGATTAAAATTTCCAGAGTTGAAGGATGAAATTAATACCTTGCTTCTATGAGTCTCTCGGTATCAGGATGGATATTTAATTACAAAGAACTATTTCCCGTCCACGACTCTCGAATTGGTTTTGCTTCATATATATAGTATTTTTAAAGATGGAATCTTTCATCAGGTCATTAACGAGAGGTTACAAAGCGTTAAAAAATAAAATAGTCACAGCATTAACCTGGACAGGCTAAAAGGACAAGGTTATGACACTCAGTGAAATCGTGTGCCAAGGCACTGGGAAAGAAACTGATATTTTATTCCATCTTGCTGCACCTCCTTCCGAAGAAAAGTGGGTTGTAGAAGAATACATAAACACACACACACACACATGCATCTCTCTCTCTCTCTCTTCTCTCTCTCTCTCTCTCTCTCTCTCTCTCTCTCTCTCTCTGAACAGCTTAAAAAATTCATAGTTTTAATTAAAGACCTTAAACATTGGAGTTTATTTTCTATGACATTTAAACTTCATCTTAGATATATATATATATATATATATATATATATATATATATATATACCAATATATATGTGTGTGTGTGTGTGTGTGTGTGTGTGTGTGTGTGTGTGTGTGTATGTATGTGTGTGTGTATGTGTGTAGTGATCATGACCGTTATATATTTTCACTCTAACTGATTGTTCATGAACATAAATTTCTTTATTCTGAGATATTCCTATGAGCATTTAATCTGCCGTGATGACTGAATGAAACCTGAATAATCCGAGCAAGTTTTAAAATTAATTTTATCAGTTCGACAAATCTAGGAAAGCAAAAATCTGCAATTAACCAAACGTCCTAATCCAACACTGATTACATTTAGGGATTATTGACTTTCATTTTCCTTTTTAATTACATTGCGAGCTTGATTTAGTTTACAATTTTCTTATCTCCAATTAGTTTAGTACATGTATCATATTATTTTCTATCTATTGGATGAGTTCACTTATTTCACCTATTTATTTTTTACTGGAAGAGAACTATAGAAGTTGGTGTAACTGCCTTATTTTGTGCAAGGAATAAAGAAATGGTAGATAAATAACGTAAAAAAGGAAAAAGGGAGGGAAGGGATTATCATTCGAATTAGGAGATACTTAGCTAATGTAAAGTAAAACAAAGGAGAAGAAAGTTAGCCTTTCCATATAACATGGATTAGTTAACAAAGGTTGAATAAATGTGTGATTTGTAGAGCTTATTTTGACGTTTATATAACAAATATTTCCTAGAAGAAATCAGAGCCAAAACTAGTGTACAACACCTTTCAGCCGAATATACTAAAAATGAAAAATAATACAGAGAAAAAAAACTTAAAATGATCAATTTGAATACAACAACGAGTAACTGAGACGAAGTTAAAATGTTTTAGGAAATAATAAACCTAATGTTTAGGGTCTCTAATTAAAACTATGAATTACTCAAGCTTTCAAGAGGGGTTTAAAGTCACGAGTATGCTTCAAATCTTAATAAGAGTGAAAAATGGAAGAGTTCATTAACATCAAACAGAATGAAAGAGATGGCAAAACATCACGCAGTTTAGAATGCGTGGGTGAATGCCTTTGTCAGTATACAATTATGTATAATAAAATTCACTTTATATATATTATATATATATATATATATATTATATATATATATATATATATATATAATGTCACTTTCTAACAAAATGACAGAACAAGGATATCACCAAAAAACATGGCATATATATATATATATATATATATATATATATATATATATATATATATATATATATATATATATATATATATCTATGTATATATTATATATAAATATATATATATATATATAATATATATATATATATATATATATATATATATATATATATATATATATATATATATATATATATATATATATATATATATATATATATACATAGATATATATATATATATATAATATATATATATATATATATATATATAATATATAATTGTATATATAATTTTTGTTTTTTTTTTAAATCCTTGTCATTACCCTGTTTTGTGCAGCTATCGTATTGTTAGATGAATATTAATGAATTCCAGTTGATAAAGTGACTGTAGGTCAACTGTGCTCTATTGGCCCATGAATAAAGGAGTAAATTCAGTGAATTTTTTATGATCTCTTAAATGCTAGGAACAGTTACAAAAAAAATGTGCTAAAATCTTTTGCGAGATACTCTTTCTTAGGGAACTTGACTCTATAAAAAAAATACAGTTGTTTTACTATTTCAAAAACATAAAATATACTTTTCTTAAATTCATCAAGTTTCCATTATCTTCACATACAGTCCTATATATGGGATCTGTAACTGTATTTTCCTACATTTGTAAATAGACTATATTATCCAACGGAGCAATTATCTACCGTCGAAAATTTATAAGTGGAAGTCTATTTGTGATAGATTCAAAAGCCATCGTAAAACAAGATTCATAACCTCCTCCCTCACAAAACGAGAACTATTTTGTCCCTAAATGAAACAGGAAGGAAACTGTACCTTGAATCATTATTAATTTTAATAATGCAGTTCTAAGGATTCATTCTAGATGGAAAGGGAGGGAGGAATTAGT
>NC_087206.1:9788931-9801431 GCF_015104395.2 Macrobrachium nipponense
ATTTGTAAAGGTCCCTCAGCCGACGTGATTCCCATCGATTTTCTGTGACTTTGTGTGACTCAGGGCGCCGTGTTCTTCTTTCCGGGGAATATTGGAAGAACGTGACCTCAGGCCAGGTCGTATTGTTAAGTGGCTTCCTCTCTCCCTGTCAGGAGTGTCTTTTCCAGTTCCTTATGATGCTACTAGGACTTTATATAAATAAAAAATAAAAAAAGGGATGTGTCGAAGAACAGCCAAGAGACCATAGTCATTTTGTCTCGGTGGACAAGGCAGTTCAGGATGGCAGGATTTAGGTTTCTGATCTATCTATCTCTCTCTCTCTCTCTCTCTCTCTCTCTCTCTCTCTCTCTCTCTCTCTATATATATATATATAATATATATATATATATATATAGATATATATATATATATATATATATATATATATATATATATACATATATATATATATATATATATATATATATATACATTATATATATATATACATATATATATATGTATATATATATATATGTATATATATATGTATATATATATATATATATATACATATATATATATACATATATATATATATACATATATATATATATATATATATATATATATATATATATATATATATATATATATATATATATAGTCATTTGTATTTTGTGCATATTTTTGTATGTCTAATGATAAGTAATGACACGCACGCTGATAGCATAGCATTTTCAATAACATTTGTTCTTATACATTAAAAGGTCAAACTCTACCAAGCTTTAAAAGTAAATCATTAAAGTTAAAAACCACTAAACGAAATGGAACGAAATGTCATTGTAAAATAATAATGGATAATAAAACTAAAAATAAGCAAAGAAAAGGCACAAAGAAATAATACGTATATGCAGGGAAGCCAATGCGAAATGAATAAACGAAAACATCATACCATTTTCAGTGAGGGGTAGACTAAATTAAAAACAAATAAAGCGCAAGAAATTCCATGCACTGTTCCCCTTTGGATTAGTGTACGTTATACCAAAAGTAATTCAAATATATGTCTTTTATCTTAACGGGCCAATTTCCGTCTGTTGTTTCATAAAACACTTCCACGATTAGAATTATTACAGAAGATGTTTAGAACGAGATTCTCATATTCTAGCGTGGGCAAAAATAATTGGAATAAAAAAAGCCGTTAAATAATCATTAGCATTATGCTACAGAAATTAGAATAACAATCTGACCCATGTTTTTATTCTGAAAGTGCTGTAAATGCATGACTATAAGCATTAACAATATGTCAGTCAATTCATGCATAAGTAACTCATACGGTATTGATCCTGAAAGAAATGGATAAACTTGATACATTTACAAGCAGACAATTAGCAGCCTAATACACCAATTTAATATTCATTGCACTGAGGAGCAATTCAAAATATTCAAAATTTGTTTCAAGACAAACCTAAGACTTGTTTTTTCAAAAATATTAATTTATCTAAACTTTTGGAAACGAAGTGCCTCTGTGTATATATATACCATATACATATATATATATATATATATATATATATATATATATATATATATTATATATATAGATATATATATATATATATATAATATATATATATAATCATGATTCCGAATTTGTTCATTTATTAGAATTTCTAGAGTGAAAATTACTTAATATATAACACTAATATAGGGTTTTCTTTCGTTTATTACTCTATTATTATCATTTAAATGAGAATCGCTATAATGATTGAGACTAACGCACGTAAATTTCCAGTAGATAAATATATTTAGGAACATATAAGTCTGCATCCATAATCGGAATTCTTCTCTCTCTCTCTCTACTTACCTCTTATCCGTCTGTCCTTCTGTATCTCTCTCGATTTTAATTCACCAGAATTCTACTGATGTGGGACCCAGTGGGACCGTAACTAACAAATGCTCCCGTGATGCAATAAATCACACGCATATCAATAATTCGGTGGGAACGATCAATAGTAATTCTTTGCAGTTCACGTAGTGAGCGACAAAGAGATGTCTTTTTACCTGAAGTGTGGAACATTCGAAAAGCGTGTACGCCCATTCCAGAATCCATATTTGAATATATCACCCATTCCAGAATCCATATTTGAATATATCACCCATTCCAGAATCCATATTTGAATATATCAATGTCAAGATGATTTAAGGGGCATTAGTGGAGTTCAGGAACCTTCTTTGTTAGAAATTTCTGTTTCGTGATGGTCCGCGGCCTTTTTCTAATAGCAATAACTGCGTTATGTACGTATCGACTACACCTATTTGAAAGAAATCTGTATATTTATGATACTTCTTACTTAGATCTAGTCCTTAACTTAATGGCTACATAAACAAAGTCTTGGAAGTGTACTGGAGTAATTTGTACGTTGTATCAATCAATGACAGCGCTTTTAATGTTGATCGTATATTTTAAATTAGCTATTAAATCTAATATGCCTCATATTCTATGGTATTATGCATTCTTTTCTCTCATTCAATATCACAACATACCAGGGAACAATGCCACTAATTGGATGTTGCATAAGATTGTTGCATCTATTTACTCGTTTCATTATTTACACTTTTTAAATCTTTTCTTACACACACACACACACACACACACACCACACACACACACATCACACACACACACACACACACACACACATATATTATATATATATATATATATAGTATATATATAAATATATATATATATATATATATATATATATATATATCTATATATGATATATATATATATGTGTGTGTGTGTGTGTGTGTGTGTGTACACACACACACACACACACACACACACACACACATATATAGATATATATATATATATATATATATATATATATATATATATATATATATATATATGTGTGTGTGTGTGTGTGTGTGTGTGTGTGTTTATAAATAATCAAGTGGAAGATTTTCTGAGTTTCATCATGTTTTTCTTTACTTATATATATGTATATATATGATATATATATTTGTGTATAGATAAATATGTTATTGGCGTTAATTACACAGATCACACGACCCTTCAGTCAGAGCTTCACAGGCGCAATATTATCCTTTTCAAAATATAAGAGGGACTATATTTAGTCATAATAACCGTTTCCTGGAAATCTTATGGAGAGTATAAGGACTAATTTTTTGACGCAATTTAGAATTAAAATTTTCTTGTTATAGCTTCCCTGTGTGTTGAGATTGACTACTCTTTCTGATCCACATTTCATTAACATCGTCTGCAACCTTAAATCCTTAAATGCTATGAATGTTTTGTAAACGTTTTCCTGAGTTATGAGCCAGAGTACATCCGAAACATATAGTTTATGCTTACCACACATATATAGATATATATATATATATATATATATATATATATATATATATATATATATGTGTGTGTGTGTGTGTGTGTGTTGTGTGTTGTGTGTGTGTGTGAATTAATGTATTAGAAGAGTTCTTTTTTATTAATTATTGAATACATCTGAAATTTGTTCACAAACCCATAGGGACTCCTGATAAATGTCTGAATTTCGATAATACCTTCTCTATATGTATATCTATCTCAAGACATTTAATTGTTACATTTATATATCTTAGGCCATGTATTTCTTTTTTATATTTCTCGATGCATATTATAAGAGGGATATATTTATTTGCTTAATTCTCTCTCTCTCTCCCCCCCCCCCCCCCCCCCCCTCTCTCTCTCTCTCTCTCTCTCTCTCTCTTCTCTCTCTCTCTCGTCTGTATTGCTGTTAAATAATGGGAGGGTTTCGGCGTGGAAAATCTCACCCCCCCATCGTTTTGAAACAATTAATCTAATATTCAACAAAAACCAATTCCCTGCCTTGATAGCGTTGGCGAGATCTGAATTTCCAATAACAGATAGACCCCTCCCCTGTTTGTTCTCGTCCTTTTCAAAACTATTATTCCAGGAAGGGGGTTTTTTCCCCTTTTTTCGAGGGGAGTTCGTGGCGCTTATGGTGAGCCTCTTGTTGTTGATAGGGCTGGGTTTCTCTCTCTCTCTCTCTCTCTCTCTCTCTCTCTCTCTCTCTCTCTCTCTCTCTCTAAAATTCTTTATTAGGTAAACGGTTTACTAAGGAAGCGTGATTTTACTTTCAGATTAAATTCGTAGAAGGTGGAGTATTCAAGTTTATTTGTAATCCACTCTCACCATAAAATAATTTATTAGGTAAACGGTTTATCTTGGATCAGTCATTTTACCTTTAAATTTAACTAGAATAATCAGTTCGATAAAGTTGTAGTTTTTAAGTTTATTTTCTATTATAGAATCTTATATTTGTGATCTATATGTTCAGTCGTCTTGTAAATAAAATAAGGTTAGCTTAGCAGCTTAGGGCATGTCAGGTATGACCTTTGGAGGAATAATTTAAAATTTTATAATATACATGCACGTAATGATTGACAATTTTATGAACCATCATGCTGACTATACACTTTTAATTGCTTCTATATGGGATAAATAATGAATGTCCATTGGTATATATATGCATTTCAATGCATATACCAAAAGAGATATCTTCAAAGCACTATTAAGATCAAGATGACCAATACGAAATGGAAGAATAAATTTAAATTTTAGAATATACATGCGCGTATTGGTTGACAATTTGATAAACTATATTTCTGACTATTCGCTTTCAAGTGCTTCCATATGTGATAGATAATGAATGTTCTTTGGTATATATGCATTTCAATGAATATACTAAAAGCCATATCATCTCACATTAAGACTTAATCCCGAAATAACTAACGGCACATGCTGACGTATGCAAGGACATGGAGACGTACGCAGCTGTGTTGTGAACAAGTTGGAGTAGGTATTTTAAAGAGCTGGTGGGGAATTCGGCAATCATTACCATTCCAGACGCAGACCACTAGTAGGGTAACGAATACCAAAATTTTTAAGTCTCGTACAGCTTGCATGAGATGGCAATATCCTTCTCTCTCTCTCTCTCTCTCTCTCTCCTCCTCTCTCTCCTCCTCTCCCTTCTATCTCTCTCTCTCTCTCTCAGTGCCATTTTGCTTTTTGAGATGTTCCCGCACACAGTCTGATTAATAAACAGATATCACGCGTTTAACATACGTCTAGAATTTGAAAAATATCTAGAAGTGTTCGTGAACTGTCGGTGATAAGGTTAGTGTGCAAATAGTAGGATAAAGCGTCTACTAAGTTAGTCTTTCAAGTGAAATACTGTAAATCAGATCAAGATGGCAGTAAGTTCCAACTGTGGAAAAAAATGGCGAAATTTAGCGTGTTTAGCATATTCACAATACGATGAGGTAGCAGGAAGGGAGCTGGCATTTCTCATCTATGAGATCAACAACAGCCCTAACCAAAAAGATACAAAAGCATTGATAGACATATTAGAAGGATATGATCCTTCAAACTGGAACAAATCAACAGAAAATATCTTAAAAATAATAGAAGAAGTTCCAAATAAAATCCAAGTGGTCAAGAGACTCATAGAGAAAATTTAAATCCATCATCATATTCCGACAAAGAAAATGAATAAGGTGCATTGTGAATAATATTCTAATTGATGCAATAGGAAAAAAGAATGCCAAAAGATGCAAAACTGTGTAAGGTGTGGTATAGCATAGTTAATCCACAATACCTGATCAGAAAATGTTCTGCATGCAACATTCCGACGCATCCTCAATGTGCTGAAGTAATGCAAGATGTGAGTAAGGATACCAGAATATTTTGCTCAACATGTCTATCATGGATAGACAATGTTATAAAATCAAGACTTAATGTATAAATAGTCGAGGATAAAGAAGAAAAGGAAGAGGAAGAAGGAGAAGAGGAAAACGGAAGAGAAGTAAACAAATCTGAAATGACAGAAAAAAATAAGGAAAACAAAGAACAAGATAAAAGTATGGATGCAAAGATACTCATTGATACTACATATGAGGCAATCATGCGGCATACATACGAAGAAATAAATTACGACATGACAACACAAAATAAAATCCCGAATAGGCTCTACCCAGATCTCCACACTGATGGGAAAGAGGAAAAATAGACAAGAAAGACAAAGTCTGCAACCATTTGAAAAGAGGGAATTGCAGATTCGGAGAAAGATATAACTACAAACATCCCAAGATATGTCACAACTATGAAATCTATGGTAAATGTGCATACCTAGACGGCTATGAGGATGATTGCAGAGATCTACATCCAAAAATATGCAAAAACCTAAAAGAAGGAAAAGGATGTAAGTTCGACAAAAAAATGTAAATATATGCACCGTGTAGCCATGAATCAAAATCAAATAAATAATCAATCAAGTAATAAAATCCAGAATAAGAAAGAAACAAATAAAGAGAGGAAAAAAGAATATGAGGTGAAGGGAAAAAGCAAGCCATCACCGCGAATGGAGTGTCGGCAAAAAATTTCCAAGCATCAGCTCCAAGATACAGCTCAAGAGATAAATACTGTATTTGCGATGCAAGAGAATATTGCAGATACGGAGAAAATTGCAGATTCAGACACAAAATCAATAATTATGATGAAGGAAGATAAAATATTATGGAAAAGTTGGATTTTTTAACGTCAGAATTTCTGGAAATGAAGAAAAGAACAACATACCAGAACAGGAAAGAGACGTGGGAAAATCCTTATTATTACACTCATTAAATGAAGGAGAAAACACGCAAACCATCATAGTGATGAATGCGCAGGGTTTAGTTATGAGTAACTCAAGAAGAAAAATAGAGTACTTAGAAGAACTAACCCAAATGGAAAAGAAAATGGACATAATGAATATAAGTAAAACCTGGTATTCCCAAGAGACTGGGAATGACGATCAAATAAAAGGGTTCCAAACTTATAGATCAGATAAAAAATAGGAATCAAGGGGGAACCGCGATATATGGGAAAGACAAAAAACAAGGAAAAATATAAGAGAAATATAGTAACTCAGAATGTGAACTAATAGTGGTATAATTTGAATCTGAAAAATTAGTGAACATCGTAATACTAAAGAGTTTGACACAATAATAGAAAAATTGGATGATATATGTAGAAATCACAAGGACTGGACTATTCTCCTATCCGGAGACTTTAACTTTCCTTTTGTAGACTGGAAAGAACGAATAGGAGATTGTGGTTGTATTTATACATATAAAAATGAGAGTAATAGTAGTGCAGAAGATAAGAGGCAATTCAAAAAGCTATTAGATATGCTACTAGAATACAACTTTCAACAAATAAATCACCTTCCAACAAGAAAGGAAAATACTTTAGACCTAGTATTTGTAAAAGAGGTGAATTATGTTAAAGAAATAATAGTTTATAATGCAAGTATTTCAGACCATAATGTCATAGAATTAACAGTCCATTCCAAAGCAAGTGAAAACAGAGATAAGCAAGAAATGAAAAAGTGGGAAGAATATGGAAAATACAGCTTCTACAGTAAAAAAATAAAATGGTCAGAAATAAATAAATAATTAAACAAAGATTGGGATAACATTTTCGTAAGTGATGATATAAAGGCAAATACGGAGATATTATATAAAATATTAGAGAAAATAGTGGATAAATATATACCAAAGAAGAAAAGTAAACACCAGTCATGCATACCAAAAGACAGAAGGATCTTGTTCCAGAAAATCAGAAAGTGGAAAAAAGGTCTTGCAAAAAAAAAATGCATGGAAAGTGATTGAAATAAAAAGTAAGATAGAAAATGCAGAACAAAAGATTATACAATCAAAAGAAAATGAAAAACGGGACTTGGAAGAAAAAACCCTAGTAAATATCAAGCAAAACCCCAGACTATTATACTCATACGCGAAAAAGATGAATAAAAGAAGAATAAAAATAGGTCCTCTAAAAATTGAAGGGAGATTAACAAATGAAAAAAAGGAAATATGCAACAAATTGGCAGAACGATATAAGAGAGAATTCACCCATAGAATTGATAATGAAGATAATGATATAGAAGTAAGGGATGAAAATAGTTAATATTTAGCTGACATAGATATTAATGAAGCTGATATTGTGCAGGCTATTAATGAAATTCAAAATGGAGCTGCAGCTGGGCCTGATGGTGTCCCTGCTATTTTGTTAAAGAAAGTAGTTCATTCTATCGCAAAGCCACTTGCAATATTATTATGGCAAAGTGTAGATACAGGTAAGATTTATGATGAGCACAAATTAGCATATATTACCCCTACTTTCAAAAGTGGATCAAGACTAGAGGCAAGTAATTATAGGCCTGTGAGTCTAACATCACATATTATGAAAGTGTATGAAAGGGTAATGAAGAAAAATTTTATGAAACATTTAATGAAAAATAATCTGTTTAATATAGGACAACATGGTTTCGTACCCGGAAAGAGTACAAAAACCCAACTGTTAGTCCACCGTGAGAACATATACAAAAATATGAAAAGCGGAAATGAAACAGATGTGGTTTATCTAGACTTTGCAAAAGTTTTTGACTGGGTAGATCATAATATATTAGCGAAGAAAATGAGAAAACATAATAGAGTGGATAAAGTAGGAAGATGGTTAAAAGAAATTTTTACACAACAGAAAACAGATAGTTATTGCAAACGATGAGAAATCGGATGAAGCTAAGGTAGTATCCGGTGTGCCACAAGGTACGGTGTTAGCTTTATTACTGTTTGTTATTATGATTGCAGACATAGACAGTAATGTTAAGGACTCGGTAGTGAGTAGTTTCGCCGATGACACAAGAATAAGTAGAGAAATTACTTGTGATGAACATAGGAACGCTCTACAAAGAGACCTTAACAAAGTATATGATTGGGCAGAGGTAAATAGGATGGTATTTAACTCTGATAAATTTGAATCAATAAATTATGGAGACAGAGAAGGAAAGCTATATGCATATAGGGGACCTAATAATGAGACAATCACAATTAAGGAAGCAATTAAAGACATTGGTATGATAATGAATAGGAACATGTTATGCAATGATCAAATAGCAATTCTATTGGCAAAATATAAAGCAAAAATGGGAATGTTGTTACAGCACTTCAAAACAAGAAAAGCTGAACACATGATTATGCTTTATAAAACATATGTTCGTGGTCCACTTGAATATTGCAATATGATATGGTACCCACATTATCAAAATTATATTGCACAAATAGAGAGTGTACAAAGGTCCTTTACAGCTAGAATAGAAGTTAAGGATCTTGACTACTGGGAAAGACTACAATCCTTAAAATTATATAGTTCTAGAAAGGAGAAGAGAACGCTACATGATAATTCAGGAGGCATGGAACAGATAGAAGGAATAGCCGAAAAACATCATGGAGCTAAAAATATCAGAAAGAGCAAGCAGAGGTAGATTAATAGTGCCCAAAACTATACCAGGAAAAATAAGGAAAGCACACAGAACATAAATCCACTACGCACCAGCATCGATAATGCAGCGTTTATTCAATGCGTTGCCAGCTCATCTGAGGAATATATCAGGAGTGAGCGTAGATGTGTTTAAGAATAAGCTCGACAGATATCTAAACTGCATCCCAGACCATCCAAGACTGGAAGATGCAAAATATATCGGAAGATGTACTAAGGCAATCTCTGGTAGACATTTTAGAGGTTGCCTCACACTGAGGGACCTAGGGCAACCCGAACAAGATGTAAGGTCTGTAAGGTCTCTCTCTCTCTCTCTCTCTCTCTCTCTCTCTCTCACGGGAAGGGTTTATTTTTCTCGAAAAGGGAATTAAAGGACGTGATTTTCCTCACAGCAAAAGGTCTTGGGTTAAAAGGAGTCTCTTACGAGGCCTGTGGGAACCTTGAAACGTAACACCGGGTATGTCGGTGATTAAACCGCGGTTTTAAACCCGTGCGAGGCTGTCTGTAACATTAAAACTAACTTGACGGTTTACTGCTCGTTTTATGTTCCTTTATTTTATTTTATAAAATGTTAAGTAAGACCTGTCTTCTTATGCTTTTGCGTGATTCATATGACCTTTTTTGAACGGATTTCGATATGAATATTGTATTTGCTGTAATGTGTGTTGTAGGAATAAGTACAATAACAGGTGCAGTAAGATATATATATATATATATATATATATATATATATATATATATATATATATAATATATATATATATATCATAAATATAATATATTATATATATATATATATATATATATATATATATACACACACACACACACACACACACACACACACACATATATATATATATATAATATATATATATATATATATATATATATATATATATATATATATGTGTGTGTGTGTGTGTGGGGTGTGTGTGTGTGTGGTGTGTGCGTGTGTGTCGGGTAAAGTTTGAGTAATAGAAACATGTTGATAATTCAATTCAATAAATGCTTTAGTAGGAAATGATACCTCCTTGCCCTTTTATACTTTTCTCTTTAAGTTATCTTTTTTTTTTATCACAACCATATTTTTCACTTGTATTTTTACATCCAGTATTTCATTTATCACTTGCATCAATTTACAATTCCTCGCAGATGTGACTAGAAACTAAATGTCTTTATATGGGAAAGAAAAGATTCAAAGCAGAGCACATCTCAAAGGATGTGGATAGTTGATTAAAAAAAATTATCTATAATTAAACAAAATGTGTGATGGAGCTAAAGCTTAAATGATCCTACTAAGAGGGACGTGAAGGACGCTACTGACGACAATAAATATATTTGCCAGCAATGTTCATTTATATGATGGTAAGAGCAAAAAGATAATTTCTCTCTCTTCTCTCTGCTCTCTCTCTCTCTCTCTCTCTCGCTCTCTCTCTCTCTCTCTGGCTGTCACTCAAGGAACAATAGTTATATGTTAGAGATAGAATGTAAAATGAAAAATAAAATGGTTAACGACACCAATCCTCCGAAAAGATAAATGCTGAGGGTCAACAAAAGTGTCCTGTCGTTTAGAAGAAACTTTTAACTTCTAAAAGGATATCCCTTAATTTTTTTTTTTTTTCATGGAAAGCTTAACTTCTCTTAATGACTCAGATGATTTAGACGTACAGATGTCTATGTTTTCGATTTTACGGCTATGCTACTTAATGAAAATACTATAATGGTGCTCTCGGGTGTCTTGATAGGGATGTCTTCCTTAAAATAATAAAATCTACGGTCTATACGATTCTTTCTCTCTCTCATCTCTCGTCTCTCTCTCTCTCTCTCTCTCTCCACACACACACATACACACTCACGCACTTTGTAGTGACAAGCGTATCCAAAAAAACACGAAGAATTCGAGAAGTTAAGATGGCTTTGTGGCTATTAAAATTAATATATATATATTTCCATTACATATATATCTATTTTATACCTCCGATTTTTTGCTATAAATTACAATGCATGGACCAGTTTTTTATATATTTATGATCTTTCTCGAGACATTAACTTAAGAAACACCCTCAACTTTTTATGACAGCTACGAAAAAGAAAAAAAAATAGTTCCATTAGCGACAGAGTAACTGTCGGTCATTTTTTATCATCTAAGGACAGCCAATACTTTCTTCCGTAGTGGAAACTGCGATTATTTTTTCCAGAGATTTCAGAGGATACGGTACTTTGGAGTAGAGCCATTTTAGGGGGGATTTAATAATAATAATAATAATAATAATAATAATAATAATAATAATAATAATAATAATAATAATAATAATAATAATAACAATGTATATTATACAAACAGAAAGTCACTAGCGATACACCCGCCTGTCTTTTTAATAATAATAATTAATAATAATAATAATAAAATAATAATAATAATAATAATAATAATATAGAGTTAAATATCTTTTCGTTATAGATATACGAGCATATCTAACCAGCTTATAATGGCGTCGTGAGTTGCATCGTCATTAAAATATGACAGACGTAAGGATGTCAAAACCAAAGTTTTACCGTAAGTTATGGATATCTACTTCATTTGTTTTTAAATTTTGTCTCCGACTTCCATTTCAACGAAAACGGTAATTATTCCAAGTAATATATATACATATTGAACATTAATTTTTGTATAATACCGTATAGAAAACATGAATTCACGTTGGTTTAAATCATTTTAACGCGATTTACCAGAGCGTAGATGTTGTGCTTTCAGACGCAATATTCATGGGATAGAAATGCTGTTGTATATCATATTTTGTAAAATGAGTTAGTATGAAATGTATAGTCAGCTTATTTATTTAATGTAATGGCATTTATACGTGCTGTAAAAACCCAGTGTACATTATCATTATACAAAGATAATTCATAATGTCGTGATTAACATATAATACTGTCATTTATGTGAGCTCCCCGAGTTGTTTAAAATAATAATATAATGGCATTAGAATGTGCGAATATAAATGGTATTACATTATACCGTTATATTTTTTATTTTTTATATTACAACGTTAATCCGTCAACTCCTATCTTCTATTGGTAATAAATTTCCAAAACATCGAAA
>NC_087206.1:9804986-9832486 GCF_015104395.2 Macrobrachium nipponense
CAATAAACAAATAAAAATGACTTTGGAATGTTACAAACATAATAGAAATCAGCGTTTTCTGTAAATTCTTTGATTCATCTTTTTTCTTTTTAAGTGATCTCGTCTCTTTTGCTTTTTCCAGTACGTTTCGTTGCATTTTGCTAATGAGAACCATTTTCTCTCGAAGCGTGAAATTGCTAGTCAGTGCCTAGTAGACTTGTACCGTATGAATATTTCATCACCTAATAATAATAATATTAAATAATAATAATATATAATACTATTGATCATTCAGGGAGACTTATCGTGCAATTATATTCCTTATGATATGAAAAATAAAGGGGTTTTATACTGAATTAATAATAATAATAATAAAATAATAAAATAATAATAATAATAATAATAATAATAATAATAAATAATAAAATAAAAATAAATAATGATAATAATATATAATAATAATAATAATAAATAAAATAATAATAATTCTAGTAATTCAGTTTAAAAAACCCCGTTGCCCTTCATAATTCATAAATGTAATTGCACGATAAGTCTCCTAATAATCACATTATGGGTCATGCCAGTGATTGGTGATTAAAAACCCTCACTTTGTTGAATCATGCAATTTGAGGTGGTCACCCCGAAAAGAGTACACAGATTAGATGTTTTTACCACCTCTGATCCAACCGATTACAACTCTCTGGGGAAACAGATTTTTACCTTATTATTTTATCGTTTCCCTACTATTTTCCTTCATAAAGGATGTGTTCATTTTGAAGTACTGAATTTTCAACATCCTGCTTGGTTTTGGACTTAACATGTTAGTGTGGTAATCTGCTGGGGGTTGCAAACATGTAAGTGTGGTAATTCTGGGGTTTCAAACATGTATGTGTAGGTATGGCTGGTTTTCAAACATGTAAGTATGGTAATGATGGGTTTCAAAATATGTAATTGTGGTAATGCTTGAGTTTCCATCATAGTACTGGAATTATTTGTGTATTTTCAGTAGGCATTTATTGTATAATCTCCCACTATATAAAAAACAAACTTTCGTTTTCCAGAATTCGGATTGTCCCTATCCGTAATTGGAAAACTCTAATAAACGTTTGCTCTGAACATTAATTTTAACGTTTTTTCCCTCTCAGTTGAATAGGTACCACGGCATGAATAATTAATTCCACCACTCTCATGAATTGAAAATATTCCTTTGATACAATACAATTTTTATTTACTGAATAGTCTTTTTTTTATCTTGCTATTCACCGACTCATCGTATCAAACGAAAAATTGTGGAGAGAGGTGAAATATTATTTATATTACCTATATGCAAACAAGTTTATCGTTTTCAGCTTACTCGGGGTAGTATGTCTATAAACTACTTTTAATTGTTTGTTGTTGTTCTTATTGGGTAGGTAGGAAAGCCCTGAAGAAACGAGCATTAAAGGGGTCTGAAAATTGTTTTCGCGTTTGAGTTAAAGATCAGGAATTTTTTGTATAAGATATTTATGAATTATCTATTGATTGGAAATGTAAAAAATAAGTAATGTGTGTTGACAGTACAGAGAAACATTGTTCTAATAGATATTAGCGTATTTATTTTAATTTTTCGTCGGTGAAAACACGCTCTGTTTGACCGTAGATTTCAGCACGCGCCCCGAGTAAGCTGTCAGGTCGGGTGACGCCCATCTTATTATACCTTACCATGACGGACTATTAACGAACTCTTCGTATCAAAATGGAACTTGTGGAGAGAGGTGAAATACCATTGAATCTTACCGAATATTCCCCACCAGGTTGAGTGAACATTTAAGAAGATTGATATCAATTAAACGGGTAGCCTGTGCTTGTTCGTTCAGTTTTTTTTTGGTTTTTAATGGTAAATTCTTTATATATATTGAATATCTTTTTGTTTCGTTTTACAATAAAGATGGTTAAAGCTTATGCAAGATACTCTCTATGCAGATCAGAGGATTTTGCAGACAGATAAAGGATGAAAATATGATAAAGGAGATTAATACTATATATGTATATATATATATATATATATATATATATATATATATATATATATATATATGTATATATATATATATATATATATATATTATTTAACTACTTCTAGGGCAACAATTTTCACGGATACACCATTCATTGAATAGAAGGCTTTCTCACTGTTAACCAGCTTTTTTGAAATTGCTTCATATTTTCTAATTTTTTTCTTTACTTCATTGTTCAGGTTACTAATGGACACATAATGGGGTTCTTCCATTTACTCCAGTATTTTTACACGCGACAGCTGTTTCGTCAACCTATACGTATTGACGTTTATCAACGTACTGATACAAATATGAGCCTACATGCGTTTTTGTGACGTCATGAGGGACGGAAAGATTACAATTGCCAGATACCTAGTTTTAATATTTACAAAAGACTATAGTGAAACTAATAAGACAATAAATAAATATGTTAACAAACGAAATTATATAAAAGTTGAAAGTAAAGTTATTATATACACATTATACATAAATAGTATATTAATTACATATATGTTTATTCACTGAAAGTCAGTGTGCGCTCCTGTCCGCTGTGGGTGTTTTGTTTTTTCACGCGGTTAAAAAGGGCTGCCTCTTACACGAGGGCAAGGAACGGTCTGCCTCACGTTTGGATGTTAAGGCTGGACGTTGCATGGCGATGCTGACTGCTTTCTGATATCAATAACGATTGTATTTGCCTTCCTTGTGTATTCTTTTATTTTTGTGTTTTGAGAAGTTCTTGTAATGATGGTTTTTTATTGTGGTATCCACAAAGTGCTGATGAATGGCTCCTTGGTTTTCTGTGGCCTGCATGCGACGTTTGAGTGTGGGGTGGTTGTGTGTCCCGATATAGCATTTTTGGGGGGTGGACTGACATTGCTCGTCAGCACAGGAAACAAACTTGTATACTTATCAGATTTAACCTTTTCTCCGTCGATGGGGCAGTACTATTTTTTCATTACCAATGAGGCCGTAAGGTTTGGTTTGCAGTAAAAAATCCTTGCTGTTATTTTGTTATATGGCGCTATGGGGGCGTTCCTCTTCACAGTATACCCAAGGATGGCTTTCCTTTTCATCTTTCGTGGTGTTTGTTGTATGGTATCTGATGGTATATCACTATTTCTTTGTCTTTGTCTTGTGTGTTGTTCCTCGGGGGTCGGATTATGAAAGCCTCTAATCTCTTTTTGACAACTTGCTGGATCATGTCCCATCTGGATATTCCTTATTTGTGAGCAGCTGTTTAACTCTGTTGATTTCTTCGTTAGTCTTTGCCACCCGTGGAACTGTGTCTATGGGCGCTTTTTGTGTATGTACCACAGATCGTTTATATGCATCAGGGCATTCTCCTCTAGCATTTAAAGCATCTTCCAAGCGTCTTCTTTTTAGTGTATAACGGTGGTATTGCTTTGTTTTTGTTCTTTTGGTCACAGGCCTACGTCCCAAGAAAGGAGCATCTTCTCTGAGAAAACCACCATTACTGATCCCCTGAAAAATCTTAAAGAGATGCTGGAAGCATGTACAAAGGAAGCCCCATTCCTCTCACATAGGGGCGTAAATAGCGACAAAGGACGCGTGGCAATGGGTTCCCCCCTCGGGGTTCTTTTCGCAACGCATACATGGCACAAACAGAAAGAAGTTCACATTTGAGAACACCCAAAACCCAGAATCTAGGGAGATATATTGATGATATCTTTATCACAACAAAGGGCGACAATGACATAGAAATTATTAGTATATAAACTCCAAGCAATTCTACATTAAATTTTACGGTAGAAAGAGTGATGAGAAAGATAATCCCTTTCTTGGACGTACTTGTGGGACCCAAAGAACAACAAATACATACCACCGTATACACTAAAAAGACAGACGCGGAAGATGCTTAAAATGCTAGAGGAGAATCCTGATGCATATAAACGATCTGTGGTAAATGCTACATAAAACAAACGCGCCTAACACACTGTGGCCAAGAAAGCGACTAACGAATAAATCAACAGAGTTCAAACGCTGCTAACAAAAATATACGGATTATCCAGTGACATGATCCAGCAAGTTGTCAAAAAAGAATTAGACCGGCTTTTCCATAATCCGCGACCCGAGGAACAACACACAAGACAAAGACAAAGAAATAGTGATATACCATCAGATACCATACAAACAAACACCACGAAGATGAAAGGAAGCCATCCTTGGTATACTTGCGAAGAGGAACCGCCCCCCCTAGCGCCATATACAAAATAAACAGCAAGGATTTACTGCAAACCAAACCTTACGGCCTCATTGGTAATGAAAAATAGTACGGCCCCATCGACGGGAAAAGAAAGGTTAAATCTGATATAGTAATACAATTTGTCTGTGCTGACGAGCAATGTCGTCCCCCCAAAAATGCTATATACACACACACCACCACCCTCAAACGTCGCATGCAGGCCCACAGAAACCAAAGGAGCCATTCATCAGCACTTTGTGGATACCCACAATAAAAAAACCATCATTACAAGAACTTCTCACAGACACCAAAATAATACACAAGGAAGGCAACTACAATCGTTTATTGATATCAGAAGCAGTCAGCATCGCCATGCAACGTCCCAGCCTTAACATCCAACGTGAGGCAGACCGTTCCTTGCCCTCGTGTACGAGGCAGCCCTTTAAACCGCGTGAAACAAACCCCCACACGGACAGGAGCGCACACTGACTTTCAGTGAATTAAACATATGTAATTAATATATATTTATGTATAGGTGTATATAAATAACTTACTTTCAACTTTTTATATAATTTCTGTTGTTAACATTTTATTTATTTGTCTTATTTTATGTTTTACTATAGTCTTTAGTAAATACTTAAAACTAGGTATCTGGCAATTGTACTACCTTTCCGTCCTCTGACGTCACAAAACGCATGTAGGCTCATATTTGTATCAGGACGCTTGATAACGTCATACGTATAGGTTGACGAAACAGCTGTTGCGTGTAAAAATACTGGAGTAAATGGAAGAACCCCATTATGTTTGGCCATTATTAACCTGAACAATGAAGTAAAAGAAATAATTAGAAAATATGAAGCAATTTCAAAAAGCTGGTTACAGTGAGAAAGCCATTCTATTCAATGAATGTTATATATCCTATATATATATATAT
This sequence comes from Macrobrachium nipponense, assembly GCF_015104395.2. Taxonomy (NCBI): domain Eukaryota; kingdom Metazoa; phylum Arthropoda; class Malacostraca; order Decapoda; family Palaemonidae; genus Macrobrachium; species Macrobrachium nipponense. Next base: position 9,810,139 of record NC_087206.1, read on the forward strand.
ATTTATTATATAATATATATATATATATATATATATATATATATATATATATATATATATATATATATATGATATATACATATATATTTATATCTATATATAATCTATATATATATATCTATATATTATATATATATATATAATATATATATATATATATATATATATATATATCTATATCTTATATACATCTATCTATATCTATATATATATATATTATATATCTATATATACATACATAATATTATAGGTATATATATATATATATATATATATATATCATGATATATATATATCTATATATCTATGAATGTGTGTGTGTGTGTGTATGTGTATGTATGTTATGTATATATTCCTTTATCAAAAAAACCGAGTGCGTTATAGAAAAATACTTTATCTGTATATATAGCATATCAGATACAAACGCGATAGAATATAAAACATAAACCCACACGAAAAAAAAAAGTACATGCGGGCCCATACATCCAGCTAAGCATAGAAAGTGATATATGCGTCATTCGCTCATAATGAAGAGATTCAATGTTTATCCAACGGCTGAGGATTAGGTGTTGACGAGTGACAGAATATGAATATATCCTCATGTTCTCAGTCACGAAAGGGTTATTTCCAGCGACCCGAACATAGGTTCCCCGTCTAATAGTAGACGTACCTCTAAAGAAGGTAGTTATGGAGGGGTCGTTTTTTTTTTCTTTTTTTTTTTTTTGACGGGGCAGGCACCGTTTATGCTTTACTGCCAATAAGTTCCAGATAAGAGAGGTTATTTTCTTTAGTTACTGGATGCAAGTCCTTTGAAAAAAGGTTGTGGAACGATGAAAGGTCATTTGCTACTATTATTCGTTTGTTTTTAGACGTGAGTATACATAAAATTATTGAAGATAACCATAACTATAGGAAACGGGAAACCGATTATGTTATTCAATTTCTCTCTCTCTCTCTCTCTCTCTCTCTCTCTCTCTCTCTCTCTCCCTCACAAACCCACCATACTTTTTAAATGTATATTTATACAGTTTTACAATGTATGTATGAATGTAGGTATGTTTAGTATACTAGTATCTTTACTATGCTATAACATCCTTAGCTTAGTAAAATTTCAGCACTCCTCCCTGTATTGTCAACTATGTATCTTTTGATTTTCATCTTTTTTACATTAAGTTATATTTGGTTTCAACAACATCAAATTTATCAACGATTATCCAGTTATCATCATTATCTTTCCTATAGCAAGACTCTTCCCCCAACCCCAAACCACCCCCACCCCTTCCACTTTCCCATCTCTCTCTCTCGTCTCTCGTCTCTCTCTCTCTCTCTCTCGTCTCTCTCCCGTACTCGCTATCAATCTGGTAGCCCGAAGTTCGCTTCCCCGCCACCGCCAGCACGGTATCAGAGAAATTTATATCTGGGTGATTAGAATCCATTTCTCGATATAATGTGGTTCGGATACCCACCATAAGCTGTAGGTCCCATTGCTAAGAAACCCATTGTGTCCTAGTACGTACAATAAAGAATCTAATCGTTTCGGCCCCCCCAACCCAAGGAGAGCTGTTATCAGTTCAGTGGTCTGATAAAACTAGATATAACATACTCTCTCTCTCTCTCTCTCTTTCTCTCTCTCTCTTCTTCGTGTAGGCTATGAACAGGTGCATTTGTGAGTGGTACTCTGCAAATGTCACTACTACGGGCTTATCGAGTCGGTGCGCCAAAGTGTGTATTATTACGTACCGGCGCCTTACGGAAAGAACGGTGATGAAAGAGGTTATTAAACCAAGGCGTTTTTGTGTCCTGTCTGGCACTCTCTGAGTGTCCCCATTGTCTCCAGTGGAGAGGCTGAGATGCGAAGGAACAGGAAGTCGTGTTGAGAGATATGAGTTTTGTAGCGACAGAGAAGTTTGGAGGAAGGGAAAGTGCGAAGTATAAAAGCCAAGTTGGAGGTTGTTTAAAAGTCGTCAAAATGCTTATATTAGAAAGTTGGCAGAAGCTGAGAGGGAACGGGACGAGAGAGAAGGAGAGAAGGAGAGAAAGCAGCAGTAGAAATAGAATATCGATGACAATAGACAAGACATCCTTTCGAAGTATCACTTTTGCAATCGGGGGAGGGTGTTTTTTGGTAAAAGAACAGTCCCTGCAATAAAGTCCATTTATTGCAAATGCAGTTCTTATTCTGCGTCTTCCTACGTTGATTTTCCTTTCTTCGGAGAAGATGAGACATTGAACGAGAGAGAGAGAGAGAGAGAGAGAGAGAGAGAGAGAGAGAAAAAGGATAAAAATAGACAGAACGGATTCGTTCACTCAAATTTATACTCAAAATTGTCTCAGCTAAAAAAGTACAGAGTGACAATTCTCCATAAGAAGGTTCTATGTTCTCAAATTCTCTTTGTTTCTATAATATTATCCTGATTCCTCTCTGCCATCACCATCACTATTTCATAAGTCTTGAGCCCCCCGGCCCTCCACACACACAAAAAAAAAAAAAAAAACAAAAAAAAAAAAAAAAAAAAAAAAGCTCTTTAAAAAAATGCCTCAAAATTAAGACTGACTACAAACCTTGAACAAAATTCCCTTCTGTCCTTCCACAGTCATAATTTCATAATTATCGTCCCTAATATATTACTACAGTTGATTCGTTGCTCTTACGTCACGTACCAGATGTTGACATAATGTGATCCGGTCGAAAGTCTGTCCTATTTTTCGCGCTAGGCTTTTTCCCCTCTAATGATGTTAACCTTTTCTTTTTTTTCTTTTTTTTTTGGTAGCTTTTTCCATGTTTCGCAATACCATGGTGAACAACATGGCCGGTACTTTAGGTGCGTGAGTTTTTGTTTATTTATTCACTTATTTTTTGTTGTTGTTAGGGTAGGGTTTTTGTTTTGACTTTCCACAGCACAGCATTGATGAAATTACACAAATTACTCAGTATTTTTTGTATATCAGAAGTATTGTTTGCGAGTTTTTATTCCACAAGCTATATCTCTGCCTGTCTTCCTCACATATGTCCCGTGAATTAGAATATTAGACGATAGTATTGCTTCAGTATCGATTAAAGATAGAAAAGCCATGCACATATATATATATATATTATTATAATATATATATATATATAATAATATATATATATATGTATATATATATATATATATATATATATATAGGATATATATACTATAATATATAATATATATATATATATATATATATATATATATATATATATGTGTGTGTGTGTGTGTGTGTGTGTGTGTGCGCGTGTGTGTATAACTGGATCACGAAAATATTGAACGTGATGAATAATATAATAAAAGACAAAATCCATGAACGAAAATGAAAGAATGGAGTACCGCTGGGCGGCCTTACGACATCTCGTCCCTTACTAGCAGAACCGTATAACATGGAAATAATTATAAATGACATGTCGCATCGCAAAGGAAAATACGTACTGATCCAACACACCTGAAGAATGAGTAGACCTACCCAAAACAGCAGGGGTACTGCAATTTCACATACCAAGGCCATCCAGTTCTCAAAGACCAGCTGTCGATAACCACGTCACAAAACGTTGCGTGCCTCTAGATGGCAACGTTTATCTCTTAGTCTTGTTAACAACGTTTGCTACACGACGGTAGCAGTTTGAATGTACCCTTATTGCGTGTTTTGCCCAGTCATATGGAATGGTTTCCTGTTTGTTTTTGTTGTTTCTCTGTTTGGCTCCCCTCATACAACGGAGTTTAGAATGGCCGTGTTCGGTGTCAGGTGCTTTTGAAAGGGAGAGGTTAGTTGGTACGACTACATGAATGGAGCCCTGTAACACCCGCCTGAAATTAAAATTTTTATTTTTTTTTAATCTTGATAAATTACATTTAAAAAATGCGAAAACCAGATTTTCGAATATCTGCGGTGTTGCTTCTCTTCCGACTGCTAGGTAGAATTGTGGGTTTTTGAATTTCCAATTTATCGTTATTTTTTATTATGAAAGAACAACAACAAAAGCCTCAGTTCTTTACGATAACCTCGACTCTGCATTTAAGTAAACAATATTCTTATTTTTACATTGTAAATATTCCCCCCCGTACGCCGCCTCGGCCACACTTATTGATATTTTTGACTGTATGTTGACCAATGAAAGGATTTGAATGGAAATTCCTTTATATGTATGCAAATCCCGGCTGAAGCCATTCATGTGGGGTTTGGAACGTTTTGTGTCGGCCTTTTTTTTTTTTTTTTTTTTTTTTTTTTTTTTCATCGTACTTTTGAGTGACCCAGTTAATTCCCCCCCCCCCCCCCCCCCCCCCCCCCCCACCCCCCGTTTTTGTTTTTTCGTGCATTTCTTGTTGGAATTCATTCGAAATATAAGGTAAAATCGAAATAAAATACCTTCCTCATAATATACCAAACGTGCCCAAGTTTTTCACTAGGGTACATATTGGATATTTTCTATTGAAAAGTAATAAATGCCCTTACACACTTAGGAAAGGAAATCTCTGTGGACGGGATAATGTTTCTATTCGACTGCATAGTGTCCTACGTTGTGAATTAGGATGATATCCATAAGAAATTAACTACCATCGTTCTCATTAGCTATTTGAGTTTGTCGATATTGCACAATTATTAAAAGTAATTATAATAACCCAGTGAAAGAGAATATATGCAATTTTTAAAAAAATTTTAATTTTGTCTCTCGAAATATTTTTACCATAAAAGCACAAACGTTGTGTCAAGAGATTCAGCATGATTTATTTTACTTTTATTGAAGGAATCAATTATTTTTATAAATAGCATCTGATAGTGGGAGCGCTTCTTTGATTTCAAGCTGAATTTTATATGTGTAATTTATTTATTTTTTAAATAATATGTCCACATTATCTTTCTTAAACGCGTATTTGAACATGCTTCTTTTTCGTTGTTTTGTGTATACTGTAGTACCCGTAGGGAGGTAGTGCCGTCATTGTACCTCATGTGGTGCACTGTAGGTATTCCTTAAATTTCTTTGCAGCGTCCCTTCAGCCCCTGGCTGCAACCCCTTTTATTATATTTACTTTACCTCCGTTCACATTCTCTCTCTCCCATCTTGCTATTCACCCTCTCCTAACACTCGCTTCATACTGCAACTGCTTTGAGGTTTTCCTCCCGTTACACCTGTCAGGCCCTTCTACTCTCAATTTCCCTTTCAGCGCTGAATGACCTCATAGGTCCGAGATCTTGGCTTTGGGCCAAAATTCTGTATTCTGTGTTTAAGTAAAAATAACTACAACAAAATGTATGTCGCAAAAACGTCATTTAGATCACCATAATTTCAAATAACAATTTATCCTGTATGTTATACATATTTCACAGCATCCAGGTGGGAATTATTCTTATATATATGTATATATATATATATATATATATATATATATATATATATATATATATATATATATATATATATATATATATATATGTGTGTGTGTGTGTGTGTGTGTGTGTGTGTGTGAGAGAGAGAGAGAGAGAGAGAAGAGAGAGAGAGAGATAGAGATTTATGTTCGCTCGTATTCAAATTCTCTCGCATAAATAGAAAAGATTTAAAAGAAAAATATAAAGTATATGCAATATGTACAGAAGTTATTCCGCTATTACTTCAAGTATGCGGTCTCATCCCTGTGAAAGATTTATGTTGATTGGTAGTTTGGTATTTATTGTAAGTCTGCGCAATATAAAGAGCAAAATTAAACGCTGAGGTGGAATAGAGCACCTCATTAGTTTTTAAACAGCGTGCTTGAACATGAGAATATATAATTATAAGTATTCACACATATATATATATATATATATATATATATATATATATATATATATATATATATATATATATAATATATATATACACACATATATATATGTATTTATGTATGCTTGTATCATAACGCTTGCCTTTTATGCAACAACATTCAGTGAAAGTTTGATAATATGATATTAGGACGAAATGCAACACTTCCAAAAATTTTATCTCTATAATTGAAATGACGAACGAATGAATGTAAGCTTCACCCACGTCCCCTCCCCTCTCCCCCTCCTCTCCCCCTCCCCACCCACCACTTCTCCTCCACCCCCCCCCACCAAAAAAAAAAATGGGTCACATCACTTTTCGTTCCTATGGAAAATTAAAATTTTTATTTTGTACTGATGGCTAGTAACTAATTCCATGCGGGAGATATAAATGCATTTTCAGGCATTTGATTTCCACGACAGACGATTATAGAGAAATGACGAAATAAAATGGGTTATGAGAATTTGAAATAATGCGCCGAACGCATAATTAGCAATTAATATTGACTGTACAAATACTGAGATTTTAATTGAACGCTTAAGGTGACGTATCATTTGATAAAACTGTCGCTAATTGCAGCGAGATTAAAGGAAAAATGCGTCATTTTATCTAATAGGAATTGATGGAAAGGAACGGGATTTTTTTTCTCTATTTTTTTTTGTTTCATTATGAAATCGTGGTAAAATGATTGCGTGCTTGATACATTTGGCATTTATGAAATACTCATTATGGTATTTCATTCACGAATGGATCCAGAGATGTATGAAACCCCGCGTACTTTGGACGTTTATATAATGTTTATAAGGTATTGGAATTCTCTCTCTCTCTCTCTCTCTCTCTCTCTCTTTGTATTTCAAATTTTCACCCGCCCTGCTTTCTCTTTCTGTTTTTCTCTGCCTCTGTTTCTCTCTCTTTTTCTGTCTGCATTCCCCATGTCCACCCGCCTCTCTCTCTCTCTCTCTCTCTCTCTCTCTCTCTCTCTCTCTCTCTCTCTCTCCACATGTAATGAGATTGGATAAAGTTATTTCCTGTGTAACAATACTTTACATTGAAAATCATGGATTTCATATTCCCAAGTAATATATTTATTTTTTCTCGAAGTACATTACTATAAGGAACATGGAAGTTTTTTTTACAAGTCAAGTGGACATATATTAAACCCTGTTTTCATTTTAGGTCATCAAGAACGCCAACATAACACAGTCACGCAAAGAGAAGACATAACCACATCACATCAGATGCAGGTTCTTCGGAATATACAACTCAGGTAAGTTAGCGCAATGGAAAACCCAGTTATTCATTATTTAAAGTAATCAACATTTACCTTTCCAAGTATTTCCTGCTGAAGTTTCGTAATCAGGCAATAATTCAGAGCCATGCATTAACAAGGATTCATCTCCACTGTTGCGACTTCATTCGGATAATTCGGATATACTGTTGCATGCTTTTTGTATTTTTTTTAAATTTTTATTTTCATTTTAATTCCTCCATCTAGTTGACCTAGACTCTTCCCAGTTGATTGTTCCGTGACCTCGTTTGAGCTTGACTATATATATATATATATATATATATATATATATATATATATATATATATATATATATATATATATATATATATATACACACAAAATGTTTCGGTTCGTTTGCCGATATTTTTTTTTCGAGAGAGAGAATTTCAAAATATAAAAAATAAAATAATTTTTTATTTATTTATCAGTTCTTGCCTAAAATGCACGTATTAACAGAGGCGGAAAAATAGTTTTGATTTCATATGCGCGAAAACACTTTTAAAGAAGAGATATATTGCATGATATTCTGATGAAGAATCTTTTAAATTTTGCCGTGTATTTTTTCTAAATATTTTGAGATTCCAGAAATTAACGACTAAATACTTAAAGGTAAATATAGAGAACACAAATAATCAATAAACTTGATATTAAAAAAAAAACATATATTACACTTTTAGATGAGGACTGAAACATTACTGTAATGGTTTACCTATTTATGAGCAGATGTAATAAATACGGAATATTTCTTTCTGTTTTGACTGATAGTATTAATTTTAAAAAATATATACGTAAAAGGGGGAGATGACCAAATCTGTTAAAAGTAAAGGATCTGAAAGGATAGAGATGAATTGGAAAAAAAAAGCAGGATAACGAATACCAGTGTCAAAGAACGAATTGATAACGATTTGTTGTTAGGAAAAAAGCGAAACAGAAATTAAAAAAAATTAAACTGTGAAAAATTGAGACGAGAAGTGGAATAAAGAAAAGAATTCGGATAACAGGGAACTAATCCGATCTGATGCTCATAAAAGCGTCGAAAATAGAGTTAAAAGAAAGAGCGAAAATAAACGCTCTTGCAAATCAAGAGTCCACGCAAAAACAATACGCCGCTCTATTGTTTAAATGAATAAAAACAACAATAGCAACAACAAAGGATGAAGGATACTGTCGCCGGCTTAAAACGAGAATAAGAAGGGACATAACAACGAAGGGGAAAAATTGAGAAGAGGCACAAAGATAAAACAGAGAGAATTTGGAATAAAAAAGAAGAGACATTCAAATGAGAGAGGAGGAGACGCATTCAGTCAGTGGTGGAATGCAGCATGTCAGCTCATGAGGAAGAGGAATGAAGTCGTTGTTCGTCGGTCAAAAAAAAAAAAATGACAGAGGAATGGAAGGTTGTTTGTTAGCATATTAAGGGTATGTATGTGTGTATTATATATTATATATCTTTACATACATACATACATACAGTATGTGTGTGTGTCTAAGTGTTCTATTTTCTGTCGTGAAATTGAAATAACTTGGGAGATATTTGCCAGGTTACAGGGTCGATGGCCTAATTCTCCATTTATATTTGGGACGTGAATTTTTATTTGTTTTGTCTTTGAATATGAAAGTGATGTTCATACAGACGAACGAGAAGACTATTGGGCAAATAACAAAAAATGAGGTCATTAAACATTGCAGAATACGAAATTTCCCAGAAAAGTTTTTTTTTTTTTTTTTTATAATATTTTAAAAGCTCTGTTCTGTGAGTCTTGTTGCAAAAATAATCCTTAAACTCTTTGCATGACTGGCATATTTTTCTCTCAGACGAACAAGCAATCGTTTAAAGCATGCACGCAAACATTGCTCCGTGTTTTTTTGCATTAGGCAAAAACCTCGTGTAACCAGGACAATAATAATACCGCTATCCAGAAAAGAAGGAAAAGGTCGAAAATGCATTTAAAGCCCGGTTTACACTGCGAAGAATTACGAGAGGCAGACTAGACGTAAACATTGCCAGAATGCGCAAGAGGAATTGAGCCTTCATTTTGAAAGAAGGCAAACCAACATAAAAAAGGGAACAAGACAAAAGAAGGAAGTGGAGCGTAAAGGACACCCCTGAAACAAGACAGCGTTTTTGTTGTTGACTCGTGTCTTGGTCAAGAGAGAGAGAGAGAGAGAGAGAGAGAGAGATAGAGAGAGGAGAGAGTGGAAGTTTGGTTTAGGGCCGCGGAGAGCTACGATAACAGATTAGCAAGCAAAAATTAGATGCGACAAGAGTGGCTGTTATTTTTTATTTGGTTAAAGTTTTGTTCTTGAGAGAGAAAGGTGATCATTGATAACATTCCTCAAAGTATATACATATATATATAATATATATAGATATATATTATATATATATATATATCATATATATATATATATATATATATCATATATACTATATATATATATATATATATATATATATATATATATATATATATTTATATATACTAGGATAGGAGAGAGAGAGAGAGAGGGGGGGGGGGAAGGGCGGGGGGAGATATAAATGATTTCACCTTAGTGGACTGCAGATTACTTCTTCAAAGGTATACAGTCAGGACAGTATTCAGTATTACTGAATACAGAATTCTGAATTCTAAAGTCTCTCTCTCTCTCCTCTCTCTCTCTCTCTCTCTCTCTCTCTCTCTCTCTCAACTTCCGTTTCTCTCCCCACAATGAAACACTTTCTGGAATGAGCGGTATGCCGGTATGCCAAACGGATCTGCAATGATGCCTTTTGAAGGCCGACTCTTTCGTTTCACCGTGATGAACACTTTTCCTCGTGGGTCGATAGGCTTTAGAAGCGCTTCCAGTTGTAGGCAGGTATTCTTCCTTACTGAGAAGTGGGAAATAAAGAAGGAGAGAGATAGGAAGGACTTTAAAGGGAGAGAGAAGACGGGTTTTGATAGATGGAAGTATATGGATGATAAAGTTATTTGATATGTTAATATGAGAGTACTAACTTGTATATCAATTAGATATGGGATGGAGACAGCTATATATTTTGTCTCTCGATGAGTCAGTAACATTGAAAATGTTTAAATTGTGATATACAATTGCATTTTCGGCTATTGTCAATCTTAGCCACTTTGTCTTTCAGTCTGACAGTAGCATAGAAAAATGGGAAAATATATCACATATTAATATTGTTAAGGTGACCTTCGAACAGCTCCACAGGCGGAGTTAGTGATTAGATAGGTGACCCGACCTGACTTTGAGGGCAATTGGATTTACGAAGCCGTAAGTAATAAGATTGTGTGAGATGATGTTATTGGATTGCATTGTGTCACACGTATGATAACCTTCTACGGGATTTTTGTTTTTATAAGAAACTAAACTTATTTAGTATTTTTTCTTAGATTACCAATCAACTTTGGGCAAGTGAAATAAACTTAAAACGGCCATATATATATATATTATATAGATATATATATATATATATATATATATATATATATATATATATATATATATATGTGTGTGTGTGTGTGTGTGTGTGTGTGTGTGTGTGTGTATATATATATATATATATATATATATATATATATATATATATATATAGATATATATATATATATATATATATATATATATATATATGCTTATACATACAGTAGATGCACGTGACTTCATAAATAAGCTCCAAGTCAAGCTGAAAAATCTTATTGCTGAAAGCGACTGGACTAAGCATGCCAACGTGGACTTCATGATTAATTTATCTGACAAACCAGTGGATAGTGCTACGACAGCGGCTTTGGGATATGGGTTAAGCTTTGGTGTATTTAATGGTAACCTGGACTGTGTCGACATCTCAAAATCCTTTTGTTATTTAGAAAAATTGAATCAAAACCTATGCCCTGATGATATCAATATTTGTAAAGGTATTGGTGTATGGTGCTATGAGTAAACCTTCTCCCCTAATGTTCCCGTGAGATTTCTCCAGGCTTTTAAGAAAACTTAAAGAACGACGAAACAGTGAAGGTGACTAAAGCAGATAAATCTAATGCAGTGGTAATTATGAATAAAAGTGACTATATAGTAAAATAATGACATTGCTAAATGACACTGATACTTATAACGAAACTGAGGTCTGACCCTACACAGACAGTTAACTCCCTTTTAATTTTATACAAATTAAATCCATTTTGAAGGGTTTGGACATTTAATTAACAGTTTACACCACAATGCGCCTCCCTACCTTACATGTATGGTTTATTAAGTCAAGACACATAAAATCAATAACCCTATCAGACCAAATCATTAGTTCAGTGGGCTCAGTTTTCGTTATATTTATCTAAATGGCTTTGTTAAAAATTCTTACTCCTTTGGTAGGAAATATTTCTAACACGAATGTTAAAAACAATGTTGATTTTTATAAACAAATTGAATAGTTTAAATTTGAATTATGATTTTAATATGGTTAGTTTGATGTTGTCTCTATTTACAAAAGTGCCTGTAGATGACTTACTTGAATATTTGGAAGAGGAATTAGAGCGTCATGACATTCCCTTAAGTGTAGAAAATCTCATTAGTCTCATAAGGTTATGTATCAAAAGATAGTAAATTTTGTTTCAACAATGGGGAATTTTTTGTACAAAAGTTTGGCATGGCCATGGTAATCCCTTATCTCTGTCCTTAGCAATATTTACATGGAATTTTTTGAGACAAAACTCTTACCAAGAATTTTGCCCCAAAAAGTTATTTGGTTTAGATACGTGGATGATATATTCTGTATTTGGCCAGTTCACGAAAACCTCCAGGAATTCCTTAATAATCTCAATAATTTAGTCCTCTCTATAAAATTTACTGTAGAGGAAGAAAGAAATTGTAATTTGAATTTTCTTGATGTAACTGTCCATAGAAATGATAGAAATTTCACCTTTTCAGTCTTTCGAAAATCAACTAATATTGCCTCTTTTGTTCATTACTACTCCAATCACCATCAAAATGTTAAATTCTCTGTTTTTTCTGGGATGTTCCTAAGGGCTTTACGTGTCTGTAGCCCGCAGTTTATTGACGCTGAAATTAAAACTATTTATGATATTGCATTGAAACTTAAATACCCAAGGACTTTTGTAGATGTGGCATGGAAAAGAGCTAGAAAAAACATTTTATTCAACTAATGACAAACTTGACTTTAGTAAGCATAACATTCTAAAATTACCTTATGATGAAAGGTTTTTAGATATTCCTAGAATTTTAAAGCTTTTTAACATAAATGTTGTTTTCAGTAATATTAATGTCAAGAGTTTAGTAATCAAAAATTCTCCTAAAGATCTTCCAGGCTGCATATATGAAATTCCTTGAAAAAAGTGTGATAAAATCTATTACGGACAGACTGGCAAATCTCTTTCACAGCGTCTTAAGCAACATCAATATTCTGTGAGAACTGGGCAAATATCGAATGCATTATTTGTACATATGAGAGATTTAGACCATCCTATTAACTGGAGTCAAGCAACGAGCCTTAGTCCCATGTAATGACACAGTTAAAAGGAATATCATTGAATCTTGTTTTATCAAGTCAAATAATAGAAATGTTCTAAATTTAAGTCTTGGTTTATTTAAACTTGATGCTTTCATAATGAAAACAGTTGTAGATAAATATAAGCAACAAAATTAATATATTCAGTTTTTACATGTTTTGGACTGTAAAGATACTTTGTAATTTCGGTTAGGGTCAGAATCTGTTTAAGTTTGTGACCGTGTGATATCCGATAATCCTGGATTATCCCTTTTAATTTTTACCCTTTTGATAATTAACCATCTGGTATTCCTGATCTTGTTTGTACCTGAGGCCTTCCTCTCCGATTGTACTTTAGTAGCTCCTTGACGATGTCTGAATAAAGACGAAAGCGCTTGGATTCCTGTCTATCATTTCCCGTGGTATTCGCTATTATATATATATATATATATATATATATATATATATATTTATATATATATATATATATATATATATATATATATATATATATATATATATTATTATGTTAATCCGACATAATTCTGTTGTCTTGTGTGCAGAGACCTGATAAAGTAATCAATAAGTTTCGACGTGATTTCTTGGAATCAGTCACACTTTCTTACTAACAAGCTAATGCACATGGAATTAGATGTTATATTTAGAAGCGCCGACCGCAATAAATCAAAATATAGTGAATCTCGTAGCGTTAAGGTCAGAATAATTGGAGGATTGTCATCCCAATTACTGTCGGAATCCTTTGCAAAACATCTGGCAAAAGATGGTTATTTGCCAAGTAAAGGTTCTGCAAATACACTTATTCAATCATGATCCTTACAAGTCGTCGGCTTTGATCTTTTCTCGTCCAAAACAATTTTTCTTTCTTGAAGGACTGTAAGATCAATTTTTTTTTTCGATTGGATATGATTTTTATTTCAACGCCTCGTTAAACTTTCGTTTATTAGTGATCTTTTTCTTTTTCCTCTTTTAAAGATAATTGCATTCAAAGATATATGCATTTTGTGCTAAAATGTTCTCTATGTTTATCTGTCTTTGTGTTCCTAGACCCTCCCCATCTCTCTCTCTCTCTCTCTCTCTCTCTCTCTCTCTCTCTCTCTCTCTCTCTCTCTTCTCTCTCTCTCTCTCTCTCTAATGAGGCCTTTGGGCGTTACTGAAATGAATGTATCAGTAATCAAGAATGGATATAAAAAGATAAAAAAGTTTTCTGTTGTAAACCATTAAGTAAGATAAAAGCCACATAAATATTTCCTATTACTGATCTTTTCAGATATAAGATGATAAACTTAACTGGATGTAACCTATTTAAAGTTATTCCATTTATATATTCAGACACTTTATTATCAATATCAAGCGCCTAAGAAAGTTTATTCAGAATTATATAACGCTCTCGTGGTTTTCTAATCTATTTCATTACTAAATATCTCGACTTAACCTTTCTAAGTAATATAGAAATTAACTCACTTTCATCACTTAACTATAATTTTCGCGAGTTACGACAATTTCATCCGATAAAGTATATGTTTTTGAAATACTCTTACTGAGGATTTTACTTTTACTAGGGTGGGTTTTTTTCTTTTGATATTAATCAATATACCATCTAGAAAAACATATCTACACTTTAGCCCATTTAATTTTGACCAGCCTACCTGTGCTACACAAACAAAGTCACTATTTTCTATAATTTATTAATTTGATTGATATGAATAAATAATTTCTCGTCTAATAATCAAACTCAGAGGCAAAACCGCTCATAATATGCCTTGAGGACTCTTCTACAAAAAAAAAAAAAAAAAAAAAAAAAAAAAAAAAACAGAAAAGCACTTCCTTACTCTGCTACAAGAAAAGCAAGAGATGCTATTTGTATCAATTTCCAACATCTCACAATATGAAGATGAACCTCCGAGAGAAATAAAAAAAAAAAAATGGTTAGCGTTCCCCCTTCCAATCTTTTCCCAAGTGGCGACGATATCGCTTTGGCGTAACAGCAATGAAGAAGAAGAAGAAGAAGAAGAAGAAGAGAAGGACTTCCCTTCGAGTCTCTCTCTCTCTCTCTCTCTGTCGTGAGGGAATTTGGGGGAATGGATGATGGAGAGAAGAAGAACTCTGAATTCCTTCCCCTATCCCAGACCGCTTCATAGGGAGCGTGATTAGAATCCGCCTCGGGGCCCGAGGAAGGAGAGACGAGGAAGGGAAAAGGCCTCAGTACGAAAGGAAATTGCTCCGTCTTTAATGCTTGGTAATCCTGTTGACTAATTGCTTCAACTGTGACGTAGTAGTACGTTGCTACGATTCGTGGGAACGTTTCGTCTGTGTGTGTGTGTTGGTGGGTTTCAGTTTTGGTCTTCTGTTGAAGAGGAATGTAGTGCGAGATGTGCATTCGTTAGTTCTATGATAAAGGAGGTTAATTCATTTACAATAAACTAGAGAGGAATCTTTTGCCAGATAAAGGAAGGTAAATTTATTTATAATACACAAGAGAGGATCGTTTTGCTAGAATATGCATTCGCATTCATTAGTCCTAAGATGGAGGTAAATCTGTTTATGATAAACAAAAGAGGAATGTTTTGCTAGACTAGAATATGCATTCATCAGTGTTTAAGATAAAGGAGGTAACTTTACTTATAATAAACTAGAGAGAAATGGTCTGCTAGAATATGCATTCGCACTCATTAGTCCTAAGAGAAAGTCGGTAAATTTATTTGTAATAAACTAGAGAGGAAAGTTTTGCCAGAATATGTATTCGCATTTATTAATGCTAAGATAAAGAAGGTAAATTTATTTGTAATAAACAATAGAACAGGACGAAGATAGAAGGAAACATCGCTTCCGTGTCGAATATGTTTTTAGCTGTTTTGGAAAAATGTAAGAAAAATAGTAAAAATAGTTGCTGGTCATGAGAGTATACTCATCCATTAGTCTTAAAAAAAAAAAGGACGTAGAGTTATCAATAATAAACAAAATAGGATAATGATACAACATCCCTTCCGTGGCGAATGTTTTTATACCGTTTTGAAAAAAAATGAAGATAAGAGAAATAGAAGGCATTTGTTAAAAGCCGAAGAAGTAAGAGAGGAAAAAAAGCTGTTACTAATTTTTTTAGTAAGTAAATCCTTTTGTCTACTGAGAGAAACTCAGATAATAAGATGACAATTATCTCTGTCATTTAGATATTATCGAATAACGTGTTTCCTGACTTCTAAAGGATGCTGCATAACTAGAGAAATACACACCCATTCACAAGTGTATAGATCACTTACGACAGCTATAGGCTACGAAGTAGGTAAAGAAATACATTTGCGAAGTATTTAAGGTTCTAATTTAGGCAAGGCTGCGTTTCATACGTCACCACATCAAAGGACCTCCCCCCCCCCACACCCACACCCACACCCATCCACCCACCTAACCACCGTACCACCACGAAAAAAAAAAAAAAAAAAAACCAAAAAAAAAAAAAAAAAACCTGTCTTCTGTTCCAAAATTGCGAACAAAAACATATCCATTGGCGGGTTGTGTTTTTCCATCGGCAAGTTTGTTTTTCTGTATTGAAAGTTTTTTTTTTTCCTTTTGATTTTTTTTTTTCGGGAGAGATATTGATCCCCATCATTTTTTTATTCTCTTGGTTGAATAACATCGCTTTCTCTTGATCCTGAATTCGGTTTTGGATATTTTTTTTATTCGTGTCTCTCTGCCGCTTTCGCTCTCCATACAATAATATTATTCTTCTTTCTTCTCGATGTTTTTTGTTTTCTCGGCGGTGCGATCTCTGGATGGTATGTGAATTTCAGTGATGTGAATAATTTCCATGAAGACGCAACATTCTCAACATCGTGTGCAAATGGTTACCAACTATCGCATTCCGAACAAAGATGTATTCACATACATACACACATATACATGCATACATTACTCACACACACAAAACACACACACAATATGTATATATATATATATATAGATCTATATATTATATATATATATATATAGTATATATATATATGGATAATATAATATATCTTTATATATATGTGTGTGTGTGTGTGTGTGTGTATGTGTGTATATATATATATTATATATATATATTATATACATATATATATATATATATATATATATATATATATATATAATATATATATATATATATATGTGTGTGAGTGTATGTGTCGTGCGTTGTCATTTCCTTT
The DNA here is from genome assembly GCF_015104395.2 of Macrobrachium nipponense. Taxonomy (NCBI): domain Eukaryota; kingdom Metazoa; phylum Arthropoda; class Malacostraca; order Decapoda; family Palaemonidae; genus Macrobrachium; species Macrobrachium nipponense. Next base: position 9,826,950 of record NC_087206.1, read on the forward strand.
GTAATGGGCAACATCATAAGGGGATTATCTTATCTTAAATGTTCTTACTACATATTTCCTTTGGTTTAAACACACACACTCACACACACACACACACGCACACACACACACAAACAACACACACAATAATGACATATGTCTACGAAGTATTCTTTCTTTCCTTAGTTAATCAAAAGGGCTCTGTTCAAATTTTTTTTTACAAAGGTTACGATATCTTTCACCTTAAAAAATAACTATACCTTCCTGGGCAAGTGAAATTACTTAACAACAGATTATAAATTATGTACTCATAAAAAACAAAATACATTTGACTAATAAACTAAGGTAAACGAAGAGATAATTCGAAACAAGTGGGGGATAATTGAGATGGAAAAAAATAGCTCTTAATAAGTTCATTAGTTGTCCTGGGCTGCCTAACAGTGGGTTCTGTTTCATGAACCTGAATATGGTATTGATGACTTCATGCACAGCGAACACGTCAATTCTGGTCGACTGAATGTAAATAATTGCCCCATTTTCTGCCACTCTTTGGCCACAGATAGGGTGCAGGAAGGGAAAACGAACTGGACGGACCAAATCCAAATTTCATTTTTGTCAGTTTTATAAATGGAAATATGGCATGGTTTACTAGCCTGAGAAATTAACATTTACTCTCGAAATTTGTAATTGGAAGAGTACGTATTCGTGAATGACTTTTCCAATATTCTAATATTTACCTTTTTAATTTTTTTTTTTTTTATTGAAGGGATTCAGGGTTGTTCATTCATCTTAAAGAAATTTTTAACGAATTTTAAACATAAAATTTAATTTTGACGTTAGCTGTCTTTCTCTTTTAAACGCATGGAAAAATTAAATAGTTACTCAGTTGAGTGTTATAAAAAGTGGATTTTATCATTAAAGCAATGTGATATAATGTTTTATGATAATTAAACCATTGTTGTAACATATCTTTATGGGATTAAAATTTATCAGAATACGCATTATTAATCAGGCAAAATATATAGAACTAGATGTTGCTCATTTTCTCTGTTTAGTGTTTTTGTTTTCCTTTAATATCTTTGATAAGAAAGGAAAACATAAAACATTTTTATTTTATATAGTAAAATGATAATAATGATTATATGATTACCCATTTATTCGTTAAAAACCATTCTTTAAGCTATATATCCATTTAGGTAAAGGTTTCTTGTAGTTGTGGCTTAATTCCATTTATTTATATAAACAAACATATCATCCAACATTTAAGTCATTGCTGATTTGAGCAACAGATTTTAAAGGAACTGAATTAACAGAGAAGGAGGGGGTGCCCTTGAGTGGTTGGGGGGGGCGGGGTAGTTATTAATATTGTCAGAGATTAGGAAAATTATATTTTGCTGCAGGTTTTGCAAATTTATTGGTTGAGAGTTTGTTATCTTTAATTGGGGATAATCTGGGATTTTGAATGTGTGTAGGAGAGAGAGTGAGAGAGAGAGAGAGAGAGATCGAGAAGGGAGAGAGAGAGAGAGAGCAGAGATGAGAGAGCGTGTCATCGATTTTAAACTACAGAAAGAGACAGATATGGTATTTTTAAGCAAAATTTTAAAACAGGAGTTGGTCTTCCTCATGAATGCTTACCTTGTTTGTGTTCTCCTTGACACACACACACACACACACACACACACACACATACACACACACACACACACACACCACACACATATATATATATATAGAAAGAGAGAGAGAGAGAGAGAGAGAGAGAGATAGAGAAAGAGGTGTCATTGAATAAGCTACAGAGTGAGATCAGTATAGTATTTCTAGAATTAAAACACACGAGTTGATTTTTAAATAAAATAATAAATAAATACAGTCAGTTCAAATTGGTTTATTTCCTGTGAATTCTTACCTTGTTCGTGGCCATGATGACTTCGAGACCACCCTAGCGTAAACGAACGCCACTGACATTAAAACAGGAATGGCGTTTACCACCTCGCTCCTGGAAAATTCATATATATATATATATATCACGAACTTGGCTTCACTGCCACCACCCGACTTTCTATCTTTGAAGCAACCGAGGCCATTCAGGTTCAGAAATGACTGACCATTCGTGTTGGCTTTTCATTACTGGACAGTGATAAGACCAGTCCTCCTCCTCCTCCTCCTCTCCTTCCTCCTCCTCCTCCTCCCTGATGTCTGTGTCCCTATTCTCTCTCTCTCTCTCTCTCTCTCTCTTTCAACAGCAAGATAAAATTAATTCCCTGGAACGACAGTGATACTCTTTCTTGCGATTTCATGTATATATAAAATATATATATATATATATATATATATATATATATATATATATAGTATATATATATCTATAGATAGAGAGAGAGAGAGAGAGAGAGAGAGAGAGAGACGAGACGAGAGAGAGAAACACACAACTCACGACACGCACACCACACACTACACACACACTTTTATATATATATATATATATATATCTATATATATATATATATATATATATATATATATACACACACATAATTATACACATAAATAGTCGCAAGAAGAAATATCACTGGTGTTCCAGGGAAGGAATTAATTTCTAGAGAGAAGAGAGAGAGAGAGAGAGAGAGGAGAGAGAGAGAGAGATAGTACACACACACACTCACACACACACACAGAGACACCACAACACACACAAACACACACACATATATATATATATATTAAGGATACTATATATATATATATATCTATATATATATATATATATATATATAGTATATAAATACATATATATAATTTATATATATATAAATATCATATATAAATATATATATATATGAATAATTCTATATATATAGCTATATAATATATATATAATTATAAGATATATATATATATATATATATAACACATAAAAATAGAGTTCGCAAGAAGAATATCACTGGCGTTCCAGGAGGGAATTAATTTCTAGAGAGAGAGAGAAGGAGAGAGACTCTGGTCGTATCACTGTCCAGTAATGAAAAGCCAACCACAAATGGTCAGCTCAATTCTAGCCAAAGGTAGAAGAAAAGTCAGAAAGCTGTGATGGAAAGTTCGTGATATATATATGAATTTCCAGAAGTGAGGTGTGAAACGTCATGCTGAGCTCTCATATCAATGTGCCTTAATATATATCTATATATATATATATATATATATATATATATATATATATATATATATATATATATATATATATATATATATATATATATACAGTGTGTGTGTTTTTATGTGGATTTGTGTCGTACATTCTATAATTATTTGAACATTATGTCATCGACTATTATTCGAGATAAATTGCAATTTTTAGTATACATTACCTTTTGAATTTAGATCTTTCTCATTATTATCAGCTTCATCTAGGTTTGAGTTGATGATGATTATATTTTTTTAAAAAATTATTGTTATATTTTTTCTAGGACATCATAATTATAAATTAAGATCCTCTGCATTGTAGACAATTCTTCTCTATGGCATTACATCAATTAACTAGGAATTATTCGAGAAAATAAGTCAGTCTTACATCCGCGTTCAAAAAAGCATGAATAAATTAGTAATGTTAAATAATGAGTACTGTTCTCCTCGTAAAAGCATTATTTTACGTTATTTTATCACTACCCTGAAATGGGCATCATTGGTATTACAACGGTCTTGATATAATGCCACGTTCAGAATCCTGTTTAGTAAAAATATCACCGCTGTTTTGTCTTCTGGGTTTCATCATTCAAATGATTTTTTACGTACCTTTTATGCATTCAAGTGTATTCATATTATGGATCGCCTCTATGTAACACTCAGAATGAATTGGCTAAATACCTGTTAATTAAAACGAAATGGTGCCACATTCTAACTTAATAATAATTGTATTTACAAAATGCGTTCTATGTAGCCAAGTTCAGCGAAGTTAGAAAAATAGAAAAATACTTTAAATTTTAGTGAAGAAAATATGTCCTTTGAAAGGATTTCCGCAACTGTAGAAGGTAGAACAATATTCTGACAATACTGGAGCAGTGTTGTTTCTCCACGACCGTGTAACATTTCTGTAATATTCCCAAAACGCAATGTATAGTTTGCAGTTCTTGAAATCAAATTCGACTCTCTCTCTCTCTCTCTCTCTCTCTCTCTCTCTCTCTCTCTCTCTCTCTCTCTCTCTCTCTCAATATTTTTACGTTCGTATATCATCGCCATAATCTCTATAGGCTCTAATTCTGGCAGTCATAAAAAATGATAAAAATAAAGAAATAAAAATGTTTTTGAGTTGCACTTCAAATCATATTAACTCGTTATCTGATAGGCGGTAACACCCACTTCAACATGTAACGTGATATCCGCCGTTACAGAGAATTCGAAGTAAGATGGATAATAATCAATTAGTCTGGAAAAAATAATTTGTATCCGTTTATCTTAGAACCTCGTACGTACGAATGATTCCGTAGAAGCTGTAGGTCCATTAATTACTGGTAACTCGAGAATTAGGTCTTGAATTAGAGAGAGAGGTGGAGAGAGAGAGAGAGAGAGAGAGAGAGAGAGAGAGAGAGAGAGCAATTCCCATAAATCAGCTTTAATATGCACACTGCTCTGGATTAAATTCGTCCTTAAAGAGTTAAGTCTTCCTCTTCATAATCACTCAGGCTTAATTTATGGAAGTAGGACACATTACCATGTTATTTTTTTAGATTGATTTTCTTATGATGTACATATTAGGATGCATAGCTACATGGCTATTAATTATTACTACATGCATATATACCCAGACACACACACGCGATATATATATATATATATATATATATATATATATCTATATATATATATATATATATATATATATATATATATATACGTAGTTATTTTATATATGTTTTGTGTGTTTTGGTGGGCACATGTGTATATGTCTACGTAGTATTTCAGCCATGCGAGGCTATGAATATTCTCATGTGTATATGCCACAAATCGCAAAGAAAAAATTCGTAAAATAATCCATATGACCTCTGTTGCACAAACAGAATCCCGAGGGCCACATCAGTCCACCTTTCACACCTTACCACACTCACGGGCAACCTCGTGGCAAACTCTCTGTCTCACTGGCATAAGGCCAGCTTAATCTAAACCGACCACCCTCGCAAAGAGATCTTTCTGCAGACGAGGTCAGGATGGGTCGTAAAAATCAGGCTAGTGGATAAAGGTACTTGGTTACGGCGGATCGTAGGTCATATAAGCGTTCTTCATCTCCTTGCGCGGAGGAACGAGAAGGTAATGAAATGAGATGAGGTCCTGGGGAGGAAGATTGGTTAGAAAGGGAGTGAGAGAGGAGAGATGAGAGAGAGAGAGAGAGAGAAGAGAGAGAGAGAGCTGAGAGAGAGAGTAGAGAGTAGATAGAAGGCAGGGTAGAAGGAGTGAAGGGCATAGGAAGAATGTGATAGGAAATGGAAAGGTGAAAGGGGAATGGAAAAGTTTGAAGAATGGAAATGGGAAAAAAAGAAGACAGAAGAAAGTAATAGGAGATTGGTTTGGAA
>NC_087206.1:9837486-9842486 GCF_015104395.2 Macrobrachium nipponense
AGATTATGACGATGATATACGAACGTAAAAATATTGAGAGAGAGAGAGAGAGAGAGAGAGAGAGAGAGAGAGAGAGACCTTACCTTACAGACCTTACAGTTCGTTCGGGTTGCCCCAGGTCCCTCAGTGTGAGGCACCTCAAATGTCTACCACAGAGTTGCTAGTACATCTTCCGGTATATTTTGCATCTTCCAATCTAGGATGGTCTAGGATGCAGTTCAGATATTTGTCGAGCTTATTCTTAAACACATCTCCGCTCACTCCTGATATATTCCTCAGATGAGCTGGCAACGCATTGAATAGACGCTGCATTATCGATGCTGGTGCGTAGTGGATTAATGTCCTGTGTGCTTTCCTTATTTTTCCTGGTATAGTTTTGGGCACTATTAATCTACCTCTGCTTGCTCTTTCTGATATTTTTAGTTCCATGATGTTTTCTGCTATTCCTTCTATCTGTTTCCATGCCTGATTATCATGTAGCGTTCTCTTCTTTCTCCTTTCCTAGACTATATAATTTTAAGGATTGTAGTCTTTCCCAGTAGTCAAGGTCCTTAACTTCTTCTATTCTAGCTGTAAAGGACCTTTGTACACTCTCTATTGGTGCAATATCCTTTTGATAGTGTGGGTACCATATCATATTGCAATATTCAAGTGGACTACGAACATATGTTTTATAAAGCATAATCATGTGTTCAGCTTTTCTTGTTTTGAAGTGCCGTAACAACATTCCCATTTTTGCTTTTCATTTTGCCAAAAGAATTGCTATTTGATCATTGCTACATGTTCCTATTCATCATCACACCAAGGTCTTTAAACTGCTTCCTTATTTGTGATTGTCTCAGTTATTAGGTGCCCCTATATGCATATAGCTTTCCTTCTCTGTCTCCATAATTTATTGATTCAAATTTATCAGAGTTAAATACCATCCTATTTACCTCTGCCCAATTATATACTTTGTTAAGGTCTCTTTGTAGCGCGTTCCTATCTTCATCACAAGTAATTTCTCTACTTATTCTTGTGTCATCAGCGAAACTACTCTCTACCGAATCCTTAACATTACTGTCTATGTCTTCAATCATAATAACAAACAGTATTGCAGCTAACACCGTACCTTGTGGCATACCGGATATTACCTTGGCTTCATCCGATTTCTCATCGTTTGCAATAACTATCTGTTTTCTGTTGTGTAAAAATTCTTTTAACCATCTTTCCTACGTATATCCACGATATTGTGTTTTTCTAATTTTCTTCGCTAATATATTATGGTCTACTTTGTCAAAAGCTTTTGCAAAGTCTAGATAACCACATCTGTTTTCATTTCCGCTTTTCATATTTTGAATATTTTCTCGTCGGTGGACTAACAATTGGGTTTGTGTACTTTTTCCGGGTACGAAACCATGTTGTCCTATACTAAACAAATTATTTTTTATTAATTAAAATGTTTCATAATATTTTTCTTCATTACTCTTTCATACACTTTCATAATATGTGATGTTAGACTCACAGGCCTATAACTTACTTGCCTCTAGTCTTGATCCACTTTTGAAAGTATTGGGGTTATTTATGCTAATTTGTGCTCATCATAAATCTTGCCTGTATCTACACTTTGTCTTAATAATATTGCAAGTGGCTTTGCGATAGAATAATGAACTACTTTCTTTAAACAAAATAGCAGGAATTCCATCAGGCCCTTGCTGCAGCTCCATTTTAAATTTCATTAATAGCCAGCACAATATCAGCTTCATTATATCTATGTCAGCTAAATATTCACTATTTTCGTCCCTTACTTCTATATCATTATCTTCATTTATCTATTGTAGGGTGAATTCTCTCTTATCGTTCTGCCAATATGTTGCAAATTTCCTTTTTTTCATTCGTTTAATCTCCCTTCAATTCTTAGAGGGCCAATTTCTATTCTTTTATTCATCTTTTCGCGTATGAGTATAATAGTTTGGGGTTTTGCTTGATATTTATTAGATTTTTTCTTCCAAGTCCCGTTTTTTCATTTTCTTTTGATTGTATAATCTTTTGTTCTGCATTTTCTATCTTACTTTTAGTTCTATAACTCTTTCCATGCATTTTTTTCTTTTGCAAGACCTTTTTTTGTTTCCACTTTCTGATTTTCTGGAACAAGATCCTTCTGTCTCTTGGTATGCATGACTGATGTTTACTTTTCTTCTTCGGTATATATTTATCCACTATTTTCTCTAATAATATATATATCTCCGTATTTACCCTTAGTCATCACTTGACTCATCACTTACGAAAATGTTATCCCATCTTTGTTTAATTCTTCATTTATTTCTGGGACCATTTTATATTTTTCTGTAGAAGTTGTATTTTCCATATCCTTCCCACTTTTTCATTTCTTGCTTATCTCTGTTTTCACTTGCTTTGGAATGGACTGTTAATTCTATGACATTATGGTCTGAAATACTCGCATCATAAACTATTATTTCTTTAACATAATTCATCTCGTTCACATACTAGTCTAAAGTATTTTCCTTTCTTGTTAGCAGGTGATTTATTTGTTGAATGTTGTATTCTAGTAGCATCTCGTAAGCTTTTCGAATTGCCTCTTATCTTCTGCACTACTATTACTCTCTTTTTCATATGTATAAGTACAACCACAATCTCCTATTTGTTCTTTCCAGTCTACGAAAGGAAAGTTGAAGTCTCCAGATAGGAGAATAGTCCCAGTCCTTGTGATTTTCTACATATACATCCAATTTTCTATTATTAAGTCAAACTCTTTAGTATTAGGAGGTCTATGTATTACTATGTTCATTAATTTTTCAGATTCAAATTCTACCGCTATAGTTCACATTCTGAGTTACTATATTTGTCATATTTTTATTTTTCCTTGTGTCTTTCCATATATTGCGGTTCCCCCATTGATTCCTATTTTTTCTATCTGATCTATAATTTTGAACCCTTTTATTTGATCATCATTCCCAGTCTCTTGGGAATACCAGGTTCACTTATTATTCTTATATCTATTTTCTTTTCAATTTGGGTTAGTTCTTCTAAGTACTCTATTTTTCTTTTTGAGTTACTCGTAACTAACCCTGCGCATTCACATATGATGGTTTGCGTGTTTTCTCCTTCATTTAATATTGGTAGTAATAAGGAAATTTTCCCATGTCTCTTTCCTGTTGTGGTATGTTGTTCTTTTTTTTCATTTCCAGAAATTCTGACATTAAAAATTCCAACTTTTCCATAATATTTGAGAGAGAGAGAGAGAGATGAGAGAGAGACGAGAGATGAGAGAGAGAGAGAGAGAGAGAGAGAGAGAGAGAATCGAATTTGATTTCAAGAACTGCAAACTATATATTGCGTTTTGGGAATATTACAGAAATGTTACACGGTCGTGGAGAAACAACACTGCTCCAGTATTGTCAGAATATTGTTCTACCTTCTACAGTTGCGGAAATCCTTTCAAAGGACATATTTTCTTCACTAAAATTTAAAGTATTTTTCTATTTTTCTAACTTCGCTGAACTTGGCTACATAGAACGCATTTTGTAAATACAATTATTATTAAGTTAGAATGTGGCACCATTTCGTTTTAATTAACAGGTATTTAGCCAATTCATTCTGAGTGTTACATAGAGGCGATCTATAATATGAATACACTTGAATGCATAAAAGGTACATATAAAATCATTTGAATGATGAAACCCAGAAGACAAAAAAGCGGTGATATTTTACTAAACCGACTGAAAGTGGCATTATATCAAGACCGTTGTAATACCCGATGACGCTCATTTCAGGGTAGCGATAACATAACGTAAAATAATGCTTTTACGAGGAGAACAGTACTCATTATTTAACATTACTAATGTATTAATGCTTTTTTGAACGCGGATGTAAGAATGACTTATTTTCTCGAATAATTCCTAGTTAATTGATCTAATTGCCATAGAGAAGAATTGTCTACGATGCAGAGGATCTGAATTTATAATTATGATGTTATAGAAAAAATATAACAATAATTTTTTTAAAAGTATAATCACCATCAACTCAAAACTAGATGAAGCTGATAATAATGAGAAAGATCTAAATTCAAAAGATAAAAGTATACTAAAATTGCAATTGATCTCGAATAATAGTCGATGACATAATGTTCAAATAATTAGAGAATGTACAGACAAATCCACACAAAAACACACACACACGCTGTACATATATATATATATATATTATATATATATATATATATATATATATATATATATATATATATATATATACTAATATACTATATATATTATATATATATATATATATATATATTATATATAAAGGTTTTTTTGCCACGAAGGAAAAAAATAAAAAAAGAAAAAGCGAGTTAAACGAGTATTTTCGGTTCTATTCGGACCCTTTACTGAGGCATACTAATTTTACAAAGAACACCATAGTCAAAAGAAGGCTTAATTATACAAACTGACACTACCAGATTAGCCATAAGGGCGATTTTTCCACTCTACAGAGAGGAGGAGGAGTCATAGGTAGCCACACCTGAAGGATAACCCGCAGTAAACAAGTGATTCTTCCAGAAAAACAGTACATTTTGAAAACAACAAGGGACATATACAATTTAATATCATGAATTTTTACACAAATTTTCCCAAACAAAAATTATTATTATGAAAAGACTGAAAAGACGAAAGAAAATATAAATATATATATATCGAGCAAGAGAAAGAGGGAGAGAAAATATCGAACCAGAGAGAGAGAGAGGAGAGAGGGAGAGAGGGAGAGAGGGAGAGAGATGAGAGTAGAGAGAGAGAGATAGACAGACACACACGACAGACGACAGAGAGAGAATTAATAACTATATACATGTGGGACTAATTCATTAGTGTTCATTATTTTGAGGTCCTTCATAAACATCTTACAAATATATGGGTCCAAATGGTACATTCCCAGACTAAGATTTAGGTTTGTTTTTATTAGTGATTGTATAATTGCCGATTCCAGTAATTTCTTGAAAACAT